>NC_056745.1:654970674-655048174 GCF_019279795.1 Protopterus annectens | reverse complement strand
AACTACATCATGATGCAACTGGGTTTTTGTAACCAATTACCCCAAAAACTATACTAATAACATATTTCTTTTTATACATCTTGAAATAGTTATAATATATTCCTGATTACTGACACTGTATAACACTATATTGCTACTTAATCCCTTGTAATAATCCTGTAATCCAAATAAGCTCGTGCTAAACCAAATCCCAGTTCAGTATAAAAGATAAATCAACAGAGAAAAACGTCACTGGGAACTGCTGCTGTACAAACAAGTATAAAATATTTATTAAAACACAAAAGATGTCAGTGTTAGCGCTTTCGGGCCAAAACCCTTCATCAGACAAAATACTCAAACAAACAATACATTTTTAAAACATACAACTACCAATCAGTGTTCAATAAAAAGCCCGCCTATTTTTGTGGGTTGGCTTCAAACAAACAATACATTTTTAAAACATACTGCTACCAATCATTATTCAGTAAAAAGCACGCCTACTTTTAAGGGTTGGCTTCAAGGGTACCATGTCATTCAGCCCTGGGTTAATATGGGCTGTTAGATCTAGAATCCATTTTGATTCAATAGCTTCTGTTTTCAACTTTATATCACCACCTCTCTTGTTGAGAAACACATTGGCAATCACCCTAAATCTGAAATTATGTGTGGGATTATCCTTAATATGGTTATATAATGCATTATGCTCATCACAGTTCCTGATGGACGAAAGGTGTTGCAAAATCCTAACCTTGAGCATATTGTTGGTTTTACCAACATAATACCCTGAACATGATGTGCAATTGGCCACATACACCACATTAATGGTCCTGCAAGTGGCTCTCCCCCTAAAAGAAAAACTCTTTCCTGTAGAGGGATGTATAAAAACTATCTCCCTATTGATGTAATTGCAGGCCTTGCAGCTCCCACAAGGAACAGTACCCATGGACCTTGGTAGGCACGTGACATCATTATTACCTCTGTCGTGACAGAGTATATCTTTTAGGTTCTTGTTCCTCTTGTAACAAAATTGTGGAACATCCCCTACTATGTCCTTCAAATTTCTATCACTTGTAATGATATTCCAATTCCTCTTAATGATGTCACATACCCCTCTGATGTTACTGCCATAGGTTAACATCACTCTGGGTTTGGTACCCCTCTCCCTATCTTTATTCTGGTTACTGTTCTGATTGCTGTTATTACCCTCTGACCTTGTGGCGACATCAAGCCATGGCTTATATTTACCCTGTCTGTTCTCACTACCTCTTACCACTGCTGCTTCCACTAAATCATGTCTATAACCTCTATCCTGAAAACATTCCTTCAAATTTACAATCTCTCTCTCAAACTGCTCATCCGCTTGACTGACCCCAGAGATCCTACCTACCTGCCCTTCTACTATGTTGGAAAAAGTGAACCTAGGGTGCATGCTATCAAAGGAGAGTAATGAGTTTTTCCAGCTCTCTTTCCTATACAATCTGGAACTAAAACCTTCAGATGTAAGTTCTATAGTGACGTCCAAAAAATCCAGGGCCACATGTGAGCTTCTAATGTCAAATCTCAGGAAGGATGTTGTAGAATGCAAATACTCCATGAAGGAAGTCAACCTCTGTTCACCCCCCTTCCATGCAATAAAGATGTCATCTACAAACCGTAGATAAACTTCTATATATTGATTCCAGTCTCTATTACTCAAAACATGTCGCTTTTCCCAAAAAGAAAGGACTAAGTTAGCGTAAGAATTGGCACAGGGGGTGCCCATGGCTACCCCCTGTGCTTGCCTATATACTGAACCATTGCTCTTAAAGACATTATTCTCCAAAACCAATTTCAATAGCTCATCTATAAGAAAAAGTTCTTTCTCAGCAACACCCATGTCCTTCAAAACCCCAACACAGGCTGCTATACCATATTCATTCCCTATCACTGTAAATAAACTATGAACATCTAGGGTTACTAACATGATCCCTTCCTGACAACCTTCCCTATTCATTTCGCCCAAGACTTTTAGGAAGTGTGCAGTATCCTTCAAAACATTACTCATAAGATCAACATAGGGTCTGAGTGTACATTCCAACCATATAGATAGGTTCTCTGTGACCCAAACCCTGCCCGAAACTATGGGTCTAAGGGGTGGGTCTGTCAGTGATTTATGCACTTTTGGTAAAGCCTTAAACACAGGGATAACTGGTTTATCTATATGGAGAAAATCCAGAAGGTCTTGGGTTATATACATTTGAGCAAATAACCAATTAATACGTCCATGTACTTTGCTTATAATATTCCTAACCTCAACAGGATTTAACAAACAATAGACCTCTCTTTCAGATAACAACCCTGATATCTTGCTATTATACCAGTCAGTATCAAGCACCACTACCGCCCCTCCTTTGTCTGCCATTTTTATTGTTAGGTCTTGATTTCTACTGAGTTGTTCCAGGGCTTGTCTTTGTTCAAAATTTAAGTTGTAAAACCGATCTTTCCCTTTCTCTTGTAAAAACTTAATTAAGTCACTCTCACATTTATTTATAAATAGATGTAATGCAGGTGAAAAAGGGGGAACAAAACTACTAGGTTTACGTAGGCCCATGTAAGAACCCTGTGCCCCTCCAAAGATTTTACTTAACATAACCTTACGACAATACAACATCAAATCCATCACTATATCACTATAAATGCAGGCTTTACTTGGTACAAACGCAAGACCTTTGTTTAAAACATGTATTTCAGCAGCATTCAATGCATATTTAGATAGATTAAAAACAATACCATAGTCAAGACAACTAGAAGTCAATTCAAAGTCCTCCTTTTGTTCATAGAGTCCCTGTCGTCGCTCCGTGACCGCTTCCATGGACCCTTCCTCTTCATATTCGTGGGCAACATGCCCAAAAAATGGTTCTGTCCCAAGAGCACCTTCGGACGCGCTCCCATGCCTCCAGAAATAGGCATGGAATTGATGCTCATACTGGAGACATTCTGTGAATCTTTCGATGAGGCTATAGGATCAACCCGGGTACCTCCCTTAGTCAAATTTCCTTGATGAAAGTCTATGCCCACTAACTCCACAGATCTGAATGAATCTGTATTTGTATCTCCTGTAATACTGGCATTAACCACGGTAGAAGTTTGTGCAACACTACCAACAACAGCGGAATCTTCCTTAGCTGTAAACGGCTCATCTACCAAAGCATCAACAGGGGCTGTTGTAACAGGAACAGTCTCCCTGCATGACGACAACTGACTGCGTCGCTCCTCAGCAGTCGTGGCTCTTTCACTGGGTCTCTGTGCCCTCCATGTGGTACTGGAAGCCCGAGGGGTATTCTTCGGCCACACGAAGATATTACCCCTCGAAAAGTCTTCATGGTCCCTCCTTAACTTGCTCATCTTCAACTCTTTCAACTCTTCATCGTTGTCTATGAGCCCACGATGTAATTGTTCCAATCGGGACTTGTGGTAGGGCTCACGGAACTCATCAGTCAGCTTCTGTCTTATGCTAGATACCTCTTGCTTCAGATCAGCGACCTCCGGTGGAAAGAAAGTTACCAACAACTCCATATACTGGTAACTCGTGCATATATTAATGGCCTGCCATTTAGCTAATAACTCAGGGTACCTGTCCCCTTGAGTAGGCATGCACATAACACGCATACCTCTTGGGACAATGCCATAGTCTAAGCAAGCCTCCAAATGGTAGGCTTGCCATTGAAGTCGTTGCAGCCTCAAAGCCTTAAAATTTAGGTCTCGAATGAGGTCCTCAAAAGTTTTATCCATAGCTAATGGTTTCGAAATTTCCTCAGTCCTGTCTCTCAATATAGAGAAACCCAGGTTCAAAAGAGGATTCTGCTGCGTTGTCAGCTTATCTGTGCACCAAACTCCCAGTGAAGGCACATCACTATCAGGTTCCAACATAGTACACGAACCATTGGCTATAGCAACTCCCTCAGCAGCATGCATAGCACAGTGAAGCCAAACACAATCAAATCCAATTAAGCTCGTGCTAAGCCAAATCCCAGTTCAGTATAAAAGATAAATCAACAGAGAAAAACATCACTGGGAACTGCTGCTGTACAAACAAGTATAAAATATTTATTAAAACACAAAAGATGTCAGTGTTAGCGCTTTCGGGCCAAAACCCTTCATCAGACAAAATACTCAAACAAACAATACATTTTTAAAACATACAACTACCAATCAGTGTTCAATAAAAAGCCCGCCTATTTTTGTGGGTTGGCTTCAAACAAACAATACATTTTTAAAACATACTGCTACCAATCATTATTCAGTAAAAAGCACGCCTACTTTTAAGGGTTGGCTTCAAGGGTACCATGTCATTCAGCCCTGGGTTAATATGGGCTGTTAGATCTAGAATCCATTTTGATTCAATAGCTTCTGTTTTCAACTTTATATCACCACCTCTCTTGTTGAGAAACACATTGGCAATCACCCTAAATCTGCAATTATGTGTGGGGTTATCCTTAATATGGTTATATAATGCATTATGCTCATCACAGTTCCTGATGGACGAAAGGTGTTGCAAAATCCTAACCTTGAGCATATTGTTGGTTTTACCAACATAATACCCTGAACATGATGTGCAATTGGCCAAATACACCACATTAATGGTCCTGCAAGTGGCTCTCCCCCTAAAAGAAAAACTCTTTCCTGTAGAGGGATGTATAAAAACTATCTCCCTATTGATGTAATTGCAGGCCTTGCAGCTCCCACAAGGAACAGTACCCATGGACCTTGGTAGGCACGTGACATCATTATTACCTCTGTCGTGACAGAGTATATCTTTTAGGTTCTTGTTCCTCTTGTAACAAAATTGTGGAACATCCCCTACTATGTCCTTCAAATTTTTATCACTTGTAATGATATTCCAATTCCTCTTAATGATATCACATACCCCTTTGATGTTACTGCCATAGGTTAACATCACTCTGGGTTTGGTACCCCTCTCCCTATCTTTATTCTGGTTACTGTTCTGATTGCTGTTATTACCCTCTGACCTTGTGGCGACCCATAGTTCCCTTCCTGACAACCTTCCCTATTCATTTCGCCCAAGACTTTTAGGAAGTGTGCAGTATCCTTCAAAACATTACTCATAAGATCAACATAGGGTCTGAGTGTACATTCCAACCATATAGATAGGTTCTCTGTGACCCAACCCCTGCCCGAAACTATGGCATCATTAAGAGGAATTGGAATATCATTACAAGTGATAGAAATTTGAAGGACATAGTAGGGGATGTTCCACAATTTTGTTACAAGAGGAACAAGAACCTAAAAGATATACTCTGTCACAACAGAGGTAATAATGATGTCACGTGCCTACCAAGGTCCATGGGTACTGTTCCTTGTGGGAGCTGCAAAGCCTGCAATTACATCAATAGGGAGATAGTTTTTATACATCCCTCTACAGGAAAGAGTTTTTCTTTTAGGGGGAGAGCCACTTGCAGGACCATTAATGTGGTGTATTTGGCCAATTGCACATCATGTTCAGGGTATTATGTTGGTAAAACCAACAATATGCTCAAGGTTAGGATTTTGCAACACCTTTCGTCCATCAGGAACTGTGATGAGCATAATGCATTATATAACCATATTAAGGATAACCCCACACATAATTTCAGATTTAGGGTGATTGCCAATGTGTTTCTCAACAAGAGAGGTGGTGATATAAAGTTGAAAACAGAAGCTATTGAATCAAAATGGATTCTAGATCTAACAGCCCATATTAACCCAGGGCTGAATGACATGGTACCCTTGAAGCCAACCCTTAAAAGTAGGCGTGCTTTTTACTGAATAATGATTGGTAGCAGTATGTTTTAAAAATGTATTGTTTGTTTGAAGCCAACCCACAAAAATAGGCGGGCTTTTTATTGAACACTGATTGGTAGTTGTATGTTTTAAAAATGTATTGTTTGTTTGAGTATTTTGTCTGATGAAGGGTTTTGGCCCGAAAGCGCTAACACTGACATCTTTTGTGTTTTAATAAATATTTTATACTTGTTTGTACAGCAGCAGTTCCCAGTGACGTTTTTCTCTGTTGAATAATCCTGTAACATTGCTGTTTAATGCTAATTTATAATGAAAATTGTATATGTTGGAGTTTTTCTCCCCGGGCATCCACAGAAAAAGGGCTCTTAAGCTCAGTCGAACAATCACGGTCAACAAATGTAAAATAAATAAATGTAAATAAAAAAACTTTTACCTCTTTGAAACTTCTCCCCATGTCATGTGTGACGCTTCTGTGGTGACTGACTGGTGGTGAGGGAGGGTTCGGGGGTGGAGGGGGGTTTCAGGGTTAGAAGGGAGAATGGAAGACCTGGATTGCAAAGTAATCTGGTCTACCAGTCATCCATTCTCCTTCTTTGCAAATCCCAAAACTGGAATCTGAAAAGTCAAAGTGTGTAGATGCCGAATTCAGACTGATCTGATGTACCTTTATATTTTCTTCATGTGTAATCTGGCAAAGGGCAGCATGATTATCATCAATACCATGCACACTAGAATCCCGAGGAACTCCCTTGCAGATGCTTGGCTTAGGCTTCAAAAACTCAGGAAGAACTGCTGAAATATTTCTACTTTTTTTCAAAGAAAGAAAGGAACTTTCCATGGCCAAGTCCAATAAATAATTCCAGGAAAATCATTCTGTGAGACAGGATGAGAGAAGACTTCAACAAATTTATTTGAGAATTTGACTAACCAGAAGTTCCTGAAGAGTTCTTAGAGACTCCTGAGAGCTGGAAAAAGAGTCTGCAAAGATACGACAATCATTCATACGTGGAAAAATGCATGTCCTGAAGTCTGCAATAAGCAATACTCTTGGTGCAACGAAGAGTCCAAAGGAAATGTTAAGAAATGCCTGAAATGCCAATAGCAGCATGTTTATATGTGCCCTTTAAATCCAGATTTACCGTGAAAGCTTGATGTGGAATCAGAGGAGCCACAATTTAATATGGTAACATCTGATTCTTGTTAAAAGTGCTTAGAAAAGAAAGATATAATACTTGTCTTAAGGATCCTTCTGGCTTGGGAAATAGAAATAATCTTGAATAAAAACCTTTGCATAGGAGATTGACAGGCACAGTTTCTATAACACCATGAGACAACATTTTGTGCAGAATGGCAGGAAAGGAAGAAATCTGCTTCTACAACAAGAGTGGGATCCCTTGAAAAGGGAGAAGGGACTCCCATTGCCAAGAATACTGCCTTGGGGTTGTATTCTGAACCTGACTGAGACTGTCTGATGCCACAAAGGAAAAGCAAATTTCTGGAACACAGAAAAGTTGCCAGGGTAGCTTGTCAGGGAGCATGGTCAGCCCGATAGTTATGTTGGTTGAGAGGTCTATCCTTGATTTTTGAAGCTTTTCATTCTACATTTTGAACCTCCTTTCCTTTGTTTTGTGATACTCGGATTACTGGCTCCTTGCTACTTAAGGTTTTCACTGGCAAAGGAAGCTGAGTAGGAGACAAAACTATTCTTTGGTCTGTTAAAGGGGAGGTTTGAAAAATCTCAGTCACTCATGAATCAAGTTTGCCATTTATCACATAGACTCTTTATCTAAAAAATAATTTAAAACATCATATTTAACATCATCAGGAAGATTTTGAGAATAGAGCAAAGTGAATTTTCTCAACTATATTGCAAAATATCTATTTCTGTAGTCTCATGATTTGACAAACAATTGTTCAGAAAAAATTATCCATACGGTACAGATCTAAATGAAGAGTTAGCAAAATCATAAATACATTTTAAAATATGCTTACTCACCTGAGAAAGAGTTTTCAATGAATTCTTTATCTCAGAAGAAGGAAAGTTAACCATTACCTTCTGCATACTCACAAAAGACAACAGCAAAAAACTTTAATATATGTGCTTGGCAGTTAAAAATCCTGAAAGTTGAAGTACTAAATGAGCGCATGTTTTTCCTTGACTTATCCACTGCTTTTCTATCTTTGTCAGAGGAATGAGCTTAGTAGCAGGTACCTGTTTAGCAGCCACAAATTTAGAAATATAAATAACTGCTGAATCTACTTTATGATTAGAAACAGGATATATAACCTGTTAAACTTCTTAAGAACAGAGGGATGGCTGTTTGGAAGGCTAGATGCAGTGAGAAAAGCATTCTCTAAAGCAGGCAGTACACTGGGGATAGGCACAGTTTTCAGCATCTGTAGCTCTAACAAATCATAATACATGTATTATGCCGTTAACATTTCATTCACTTCCCAGTGAAACACCTCTTTCATGTTAAAATGCCAGTGAAAGAAATTTCTTCATCAAGGAAATCTGAACCTTTACTGTTATCAGAATGCTCAGACTGAAATGAAACTGCTGAAGTACACCTATTCCCCCTTCCACTAGCATAGACTGCTCTAATGGAAATTCATGTCAGAAATGACAAGAAACTCTTTCTTCTCTTGCCAAAGCATTTTGAAGGCAAGGAAAAAGCAGGAATCAGTTCCTTGACAAATCTAAGTAAAACTGCCCTATACATGGAATAGAAATAAGAGACTGTAATTTTTCTCACTGAGAACACTGTCCCTGAACAAAGCCTTACCCTTAGGCACACTGAACCCAGCATCCCTAACCCCCATCCTGGTCAAGTGAAGACCTTTTACCTGCCCCTTCCCCAGACAGTGGCAAGAGTGTCTCTCCCTTACCCTCTAAAGGCATCCCTACAGCCACAGTGACATGGCTACCCCACCCCCATATCTTTGGTGGCTTGGAAGGCTACACTAAGAGGGCTGGGAGAACAAGACAGGTGTTCTAATGAACATCAATTAGCTAATACAAACAAGGCATTGTGTAACTCTTAAAGATTCCTTGTACAGTTTTTTTTTCTTTTTTATGTACCAGGGAAGGTATAAACTCAGAGAATGACAGCCAGGAATGAGGACTGAAATACAAGTAGTGGAACCTTGACAAGTTGATAAAATGAATGGTAGAGAGGTAGGCAGTCCTGAAGTATACCACTGATAGACCCCCCACAGTACTCTGGCAAAAGCACATTTAGTCAAAAATTAAACCTTTTCTCACAAAAAAAGTTTACACAAGCATCAACATTGTAAATTCATTAAATATATTAACAGTCAGTATAATTTTGCTTTTTAGCAAAGGCAACATTTTCTGAAAGAAAAGATACACATTTTCTTCATAAAATCTATTTAAAATAGGATTGCTTTCCCCAATGGGGACCAATCTACCCAGCTCTTGAAGAATTGCTAGTCCACACACTGATCCTGGGGACCACTGAATCGAGAGTTCACTTCGGAAGTAAAAAAAAAAACTATGGAGTGTTTTTGCTCTCCAGCTGCCTTTTATATGAAGCACCTCATGTGCTCCTGGCAGTTGTACCACCTGGAAAGCCACCCACAGCTCTGGGAAGCTGTCTAATGCAGCAGGTAAGACCCATATGCCTTAGACTACTACAATGGCAATCCATGTATTGAACATTTGCTTCATGATCATTGACAACTGTTTGGAGTTTTCCTCTACATGATTCTATATTTGACACATGCAAGTATCTTACAGGCCAATCTACCTTTAAAGACAGTAGACTGTACTCAGGGTGGCAGCTGCTTCAAAATCACCTCACATAACTATGCTGACTATGTTTTAGACAAACAAAAAAGCTTTCTTCCACTGAGGTACTTAAAAATTCCCTGCCTAAACCACAAAGGCCTCCTAGACAATTGTTTGGTACACAAGGCATTCAGTGACATACCTAAAAGACAAACAATATACACAGGCACAAACACTCTAGAAAACAAAACTACAAAAATGGGTCACCCAAATGGTAGGATAAATCCCTTAAATATAAAACCTGAGGCAGTTCATCTGGTAACGTTTTAGTCATAGGAGACTCCATAAACAGACATGAAAATAAACCATTCACCAGACTGAACAAAGACAGAGATGCACAGTGTCACTAAGGCTCTCAAGTCCCTTCACCCTAAGTACTTGTATAACATGTTCATTGCACACGTAGAAGTGAACGACCCGAGATGTACCTCCTTTAATCATATGAAGAGGGACATGGTGCTCTTAGAATAAGCATATGTAATAGTCATGAAGCTACTACTGAGTTGTATCTTACTATCGCTATGCCATAATACCAACTAAAGATAAATTACTTCAATTTTTGGCTACTGGTGTCATTCATACATCATCCTTGGAGGATACTAACGACAACCCTGGCCGCTTTGCTATGGATGGACCGCACCTCTCAAAACTATATAAAGGTAGCACTGCTCAATGCTAAAAGCACAAAAGAAGAAGTTGCACTACCTACAGACATTCCTAATTCTTGAAAATATAGATGTCTGCATAGTTACTGAAATATGATATCAGAACCAGGGAAACTCTCCCACAGCATAGGATTTAAATCCATTACGATGTTCCAATTTTAAGTTTGCCATTCTGGAATGTTTATATGAATCCCAGAGGAGGGGACATTAAGTGTATCTTAAAAAAAAGAGAGAGGTCAGATGGCAGTTATTGTTAAATACAGCCAGCTATCCAGGTATTAATGATAGTGTCACCATTACACCAGTCTTAGAAATGAGACCATAGAAGTTAAAAAAGTTACACCTTTCTGGTACTGTTGCTGTAGCTCAGAGGATAAAGCATCAGAATTTAGATTTGGGCAACCAGGGTTCTATCTTAGGTTATGCTTTTTATGGAAATCTGCCATTTTACTTTTTTTTTCGTGTTTCTTGTGCAGATATTGGCAATAAGTTTGGTTTATATTATGTTCTTGTGAATATTTTATCATTAATAGTACATATATGTTTCCTTTATATATTTTTGTAAAGTTATTGTGAGTTGCATGTAGTGAAATATATTGTAATGAGTTTTATTCCTGTTTCTTTAAATGACAGATTTAAAATTTTAAATACAATTGTTAGAGTGATTTTATTGGTTGTAAGTAACTATATAAGCACATCTAATGACTTTTTTTAACAGATTCTGTTGAATTCTGCAGTTTGCAGATGAAAACGCTTAATCTATGTGACTATTTAACATTTCTTATCTGCATAGTGAGTTGGCTCACGTTGTTCAGTACTGCTACAGGGGAGCACAAGTGCAATTTGTGTGGACCCTAAATTGTTTTATTTTGGTTCAGTTGTTAGGGAGCGCAACACTTCTTGTGCATTTTATTAACTTCTTTTAGTAGTTAAATTTTACTGGGGACAACTCTAAAAATAATTTCCAAGCTGTCTAACAATAACAATTGAGGATTTGTTAAAAGAGGAATTAGCTTAGGTATTTTTGATCTAAAAGTGAATAACGAAAACCTCCCATTTACCACTTACAAAAATTACAATAATTCTCAATGCAGAGGCATTTTTACATGTAATGTTCTTAAAAGTATAGTGAACAAGAAAAAGATAGTAGGTGTAATAACTTGTCACAGGGTCATTTAACTGTAATTACATAACTATAAAGTTAATACCAATATCACTGACTATTTACTGATAAATAAACTCGCTGTCTAGCCTGTGATCTTGTTACTCACTGGGTTGTGATTTAAAATGGTGTAATACTGCTTCCTCAGCTTACCAGAAGAGATCTTGACAAGATTATCCTCTTCATTTGAATATATCAAAACACCAAAAAGGAGACATGGTACATCATATGGTACAACTGCAGTTCCCTAGGAAACCACATTCACACTCAAACATCCACAGCCTTATGAAAAGTAACTAATCATAAAATCAACGTTTTTTTATTAAATTAGATTATTAATTGTAGAATTAAGTGCAAATCACCATAGCACAATTGCCAACCTTAGTGTTTACTGGCATAATGAATGAACAAGACCAATGCAATAAATCAAAAGGTTGACAGCAGCATGCAAATAGAGTCACATTACTAAATTAAAGTTAAAGAGTTTTACAAAGAATGGTTTGGTATCTTCTGGTAACTTAATTTGGTATTTTGTACAGTTCTATGTAAAATCCAGTTTAGCTGGAAAGATCATCTGGAACTGTATCTTGTAGAGTAGTGATAGCTGTTGTCTTTGCAGTTTGTATGGTAAGGGAATTTCTTGAGGAATACTAATTTTATGGTCCTTCCACAATAAGTATTTAAGTTTAAATGCTCCAAGAATAGCGGAGGCATCCCGAAAGTTGAGGAACTTTGCATACATCAGCTTGGGAGAGTGATTTGCTCGATATGGCCTAATTCCATGATGGGTTCTCCCGATAATAACAGACATTGAATTTTTATTATCAAGCAAACGATCCACTATCTGCAATATTGTTTGGATTTAATCTGTTTGATTAATATTTTGTTTTCCGCCATGCCTCTGAAGAATATATTGTTTCTATGGCTTTGCAACTCTAAACCCAGTATTTTTTTCCTTAATGGTAATTAATTCACTGGCATAAATGGAGATATTTTTTGAGATTCAAGTAGTAGGTCTTCAGAGATTGCAATTCTTGCTCTGGAAGCCTCCATTCACGCAGAAAAAAATTAAATCAAATGTTTTATGTCTGAGAGGTGGAAGGCAATTGCATCAATCACATTTTGTAAAGATGATACATAGGATTTTTAAATCCTCAATACTGAAGTTCTGTTTCAATTTGTTTTTTTTTATAGCATGAGGTTTATTTTCTTCTTTGCCTGAAAATTTGTAATATTTAGATGAGGTTGTTTCCTTTTTGGGTGTGATAATTCAGGAATATTTCATCTTTTGAAATTTGAATGTCTGTGGTGGTATCCTCTTGTTTTATTTTCTGTAAAGTTTAGTTATTTAGATGCAGTTGCAACAGAAAAGTTAGTGAAGGAATTTAACTGTGGTTCTCCTTTTACAGCTCACGGTTACCGTTTGATGAGACTCCACCATGAGGTACGGCAACAGCAGAGACAAAAAGGCACCAAAGTAAACAGTAAGTGCTAGATTTTGTGTGAAATCAGTGCCCAGGTAACAAGGATGTAAAACTCTTTTATTTGATCCAAATAAAAGTAGTGTTATTAATGCGGAAGTTTCTAGCTAGTTGCTGAGGGTTAGTACCGCTCATATTTTGCTGCTTATCACTTGTCTGCCAACTTACTTCCTACAGACTCCTCTAAGGCAAACCTAATTTACTTAACTGATAATGTGAAGAAATGTAAGCACCCTTCTCACCTCAATGACCCCATCTCACACATTGCTACATTTGTGGAAAATTCCAATGCACACCTCAAAGCATGCATCGAAGAATCAATCTGCATAAGACATGGATACAATTCCAAATTTAGAAATAAACCCCTGTGGTGGAACCCTAGTATCAACAAACTATACAACAAAAGGAAAAATGCATAGCCTGTAAAAGTAAATGTAATGCCCCACCATTTTGCGATGAACTTTAAAAGATCAACAAAGAACTCAGAAGCAAAATCAAAAACTCCAAAAGTAAGTATAAACTGAGAAATGTTACCTCTATTGAAAAGAACTGCAAAGCCTCCTTCAGCTGTCAGAAACCTTAGAGGTAACATATAGCAATGCTCACAGCCAATAAATAACAGCAACATTGTCCCCTGAAGACAGAGCCAACGTACTGATGGACAAATTCAGCTCTAACTTTACTCCCCTATCTCCACCCTAACCTTTCACATCTTATTAGAACACCCACACCATCCCCTCTGATCCCCTCTTGGGCAAGTCCTGAATGTTCTCTTAAAGGCCAAAAACACTAGCCCCATGGGTCCTGTTAACATACAGCACTGTTAGACTCATTAGTAAGCTTCTCCACCAAATTCATGTCAGTGGAATGGAGAACTGTGGTAGTCATCCTACTCCAAAAGGGTACAAACTAGTCCAGATAAAATTAAATTTATCTAGCAGATCTAGGAGACTATCCTACTCTCTCTGATGCCCTCCCTGTGGAAAGAATAAAAATGCCATGATGAAGTTTACAATAGTTTATTCAGTAAAGTGGGTAGATGGACAAGTGTTCTTGTTAATGCATTACATTCAACAGATCAATTACTTAAAGGAAGCTACAGACAAAGGTAGGAGGGGCCAGGGGAATGAATAGAGGAAAACCTGGGAGATGGAAAAAAGTACAGTTTTGTACCTACCATAAATGTAGATGTCCGATAGGTATGCATCTGCAGTCCTAACATATGGGTTGTCCTGCCTCAGGCAGCCCTTCGGTCAGCCGGATTCCAAAGTCTGGGTCTGGCCTCGGCTGATGTCGCACTTCACCCGACGTCACAGCTGCTGAGGTATAAAGGCATCAGCCGACGCCATTTTCCTCAGTGTTTCTTGCCCCAGATGCCAGGTGCCCTCTAGGAAGGCTAAATTTGGATAAATGCAAATAACTACAAACAGTAGAGAGCAAACAATATATATATATATATACATATATATATATATATATACATATATACAAACAAATACACCATAATAGATTCCCCCAGTTAGCTAAAAGAGGGGTAAATACCCTAGGAATACCACAGAGGGGAAGGAGGTGGGTAATCCTGACTGCAGATGCATACCTATCGGACATCTACATTTATGGTAGGTACAAAACTGTACTATGTCCTTCAAGGATGCATCTGCAGTCCTAACATATGGGTAGAATACCATAGCCAAACTGGGGGAGGAGGCACTAAGATAAAGATGGTGTAGTTAAGATCCCTTGCAAAACAGCAGTTGCAAAACCTGCTCGGGATCTAGAGTATAAAGGAAGATTATAATGCTTGGCAAATGTATGCACGGAGCTCCAAGTAGCAGCTTCTAAAATGTCTTTGGTAGCCACTCCTCGTAGGAAAGCTGTAGTGGTGGCTGTAGCTCTTGTGGAATGAGGTCTGATATTTTCAGGAGTTGTCTTTCCATGAAAAGAGTAACAAAATCGAATACAATTTCCTATCCATTTTGAGATTGTCTGTTTTGAAATTGCTTTTCCTTGCATTCCTGTTGCATATGCTACCAGAAGCTGGTCAGTTTTTCTGCTGGTCTTAGTTCTGTCCAGATAGTAGCGTAATTGCCTGTGCACATCCAAGGTATGTAGCAGTCTTTTCCCCCTGTTCTGTGGGTTGGGGAAGAATGTAGGTAAATGAATCGCTTGGTTCAATGAAACTCTGGAGACCACTTTTGGCATAAAGGTAGGTTTAGTTCTCAGAGAGACTCTATCCTGATGGAAGATAAGGAAGGGTTGTACTGCCATTAATGCCTGTAACTCAGATACCCTTCTTGCTGAAGTGATTGCTAGCAGGAAAGCAGTTTTCCAAGATAAGAACTGTAGTTCTGCTGTTGCTGCTGGTTCAAAAGGGGGAAGTGTTAACTTTTCCAGCACAAAGTTGAGATCCCATGTAGGTAAAGGTGGTTTCCTTGGAGGTTTTACATTTTTGATTCCTCTCAAGAACTGCCTGAGTAGAGGATGAGAGAAGACAGGAGGATCCATGTTGTATTCTGCTGAAATTGCTGATGCATGAATCTTAATGGAGGAGTAAGACAGGCCATTGTGGAACAGTTCTGCTAAGTATTCCAGGATGTGTGCTATGTTTGCCAATGAGACATTTTCTCCCTTTGCTGCACTCCAAATGAGGCATCTTTTCCACTTGGCTGAATAAGTTTTCCTTATGGAGGGTCTGCGTGCCTCCAGGATAATGTCCTTAACCCTCTGAGATAAATCTGGGTTATTTGGTTTTATGCAATATTCCAAGCAGCTAGCTGCAGTGTTTTCAAGTTTGGATGTAGGATCTTGTAGTTGTTCTGTGTTAGAAGTAAGGGACATAGAGGTAGATGCCATGCGTGTGCCCGAGACATGCTTCTCAGTAGCGGGTACCAATGTTGCCTCGGCCAGTCTGGAGCTATCAGGATTACCCTTGGCTGATCCTCTCTGATCTTCAGTAGTGCTTGGTACATCAAAGGAAGAGGTGGGTATGCATATGCTGTCAGGTTTTTCCAGCTGAAGGAAAGGGAGTCCACCCTCCAAGCAAGTGGGTGGTATGCTCTTGTGCAGAATTTCTTCAATTGGTGGTTGTATGGAGAGGCGAACAGGTCTATTTCTGGTAGTCCCCATTTCTTTGTTATGGCTTTGAAGATATCTGGATGCAGCATCCATTCATGAGCATCCGTGGTAGTTCTGCTTAAGGTGTCTGCTAGAGAATTTTCTTTTCCTGGTACAAATCTGGCCTGAAGTTGAATGTTGAGATTCAGGGCCACATTCCACAGGTCCATTGCCATCCGGCATAGAGGATATGAGTGTGTACCTCCCTGTTTGTTGATGTACCACATGACTGTGGTATTGTCCGTCCTGATCAGCAGATGACCCTGTTGAAGTGGTCTGAATGCCTGGATCGCATGTTTCACTGCCAGCATCTCCTTTAGATTTATGTGTAGATTCAGCTGGTCTTGGGTCCATAGGCCTTGTATACACTTGTCCACCATGTGTGCCCCCCAGCCTAGATCTGAGGTGTCCGTGGTGATGGTCTGGCTTGGATGAGGTTTGTGGAAAGGCAATCCTCTGTTCAACTGACAGGCCTGAGCCCACCACAGGAATTCTTGCTTCAGGCATGGAATTATTGGAATCTGGGCTTCTAGACTGTGCTTGTGTTGAGACCATACATTCCTTAGGTACCATTGTAACTTTCTCATATGCAGCCTGGCATGCATAATCAATATTATGCAGGATGCCATGTAACCCAGGGCTTGCAGGACTTTCCTTGCAGTAAGCTGAGTTTGTGTTGTTAATGTCATGAAGTAGACTGGTAGTTGCTTTTGTTTTTCTTCTGTGAGAAAAGCCATCTGAGTTGATGTATCCAGTTCTGCACCCAAGAATGTTATCCTTTGGGATGGTACTAGTCTTGACTTTTGCATGTTGACTGTGAATCCCAAGGCTTGCAACAGTTGTATGACATTTTTCAAATCTTTTGTTGATTTTGCCTTGTTGTCCGCTTGTATTAGGCAGTCGTCCAGGTATGGGTAAGTTTGAATTCCCTGAAGCCTGCAATGAGCAATTACTGATGCCAGGCATTTCGTGAATACTCTGGGCGCAGTAGATAAGCCAAAGGGCAATGCTGAGAATTGATAATGCTCTGATCTTGCAAGAAATCTGAGGTGTCTTCTGCAATCTGGTCATATAGGGATGTGCAGGTATGCCTCCTTGAGATCTAGAGTCACCAGCCAAGACTCCTTGCCCAGCATGGGAAGAAGCTGCTGGAGGGTCAGCATTTTGAATTTTGGAACAATGAGGTATGTGTTCAGTGTGGACAAGTCGAGAATAGGTCTCCATTGATTTTCTTTTCTTGGTACAAGGAAAAGCCTGGAGTAAAATCCTTGGCCTTGTTCCATAGGTGGCACCTTTTCTATAGCTCTCATCCTTAGTAAGTTGTTGATTTGTCTTAGAGCGTCTGTTTTTTTGGCTTGGTGGTAGGTTTGGCATTCCCCTCTTTTTTGGTAGAGTGTGGAAGTGAAACCTGTAGCCCTTGTCTATTGTTTGTAAAGTCCATTTGTCTCCTGTAATGTAATGCCAGTTGTCGGAAAATAAGGCTAGCTTTCCGCCCAAGGGTGCTTCCAATTGTTCCCTGGTAGGCGGAACCAGAGCCAAGTCATTGTGTCTGCCCTGTGGAAGTGGTTGTAGTTGAATCTGTGGCAGTACTTCTCTGGTTGGTAGGTTGCCACTGATGTCCCCTGTAGGCACCCCTAGATTGACCTCTGCCTCTTGGGCATCTATTTCTGCCTCTCTGTGCTCTGGAGCTGTCTGGAAAGGACCAATTCTTCGAAGGCCAATTTCTGCTAAACCTCGGAGGTTGGACCTGTAAGAAATCCTTGACTGTTTGGACAGATTTTGCTTTTTCTTCCACCTTCTTTAGAACCTCCTGTGCAGGGGAGCCAAACAAACTTTGTTTCTCCATGGGAGCATCTAGGAGTTTTGACTTAACATGGTCTGGTAAGGATTGTTCTTTTAACCAGGCATGCCTTCGAATCACTGTTCCAGTCATAGCTGATCTAAAGGAAGCCTCCAGTGCATCATAGCCACATTTTAAGAAATGGTTACTGACCTGCTGGGTGTTATGTACCAACTCCTGAAGGGACTTGCGGTCTATAGATTCAGGAGAGGACAGTTTTTTATTTAGCTGGTCTAACAAAAATTCCAGTTTAAGGCCCTGGCCGAAAGAGTAGCAGAAGTATAAACCTTTTTACCCCATCTCTCTAATGCTCTAGATTCCCTTTCAGAGGGAAGAGGGTTTTTGGCAGAAGCAGCTGCCACACCTTTAGGGCCCTGTGAAATGGTTTCAGGGTCTGCAACAGGAGCCTTATACAAATGGTAGTGTGTGTCCGGGACCCTGTAATATCTGTCAGGCTTGGCAGGGGCCGGAGGAAGAGAATCGGGGGCAGTACAGGCATCATTATATGCATCATCAACAACTGTTAGTACTGGAGGAATGGCTAAAGGCCTATGCTGTGGCAAGTGTAAAAAGGTCCTTAGCCTTTTCCTTGAATCTGAAAAATCCTGGCCCTGCCATTGGAAGTGTTCCCTCATAGCATGTAAGGTTTCCCCAAAAGAAAATTCTTCAGGAGGAGAAGCAGAAGGAATGGAGTCTTCTGCATCAGAATCCTCATAAGGAGAATATGGGCCTTCCTGAGGGTCTGAAATGTCTGAATCATCCGAGGAATAGTCTGTAGAGACAGGTTCCGGGGGTTCAGTCCTAGGCCTCTTATCTGGAGGGGGCTGAGGGGCCCTGTCTGGGTGAGGTTGGGATCCCCTGATCAAAGAAATGAGATCCTCAGCCAGGCTGAGTATTTGGGAACTAGAGGTAGGCCTATGTGAGGGAATTTTAGCAGGTAAGGCCTTAGAAGATTTAGCTGCTTTAGCCCTGGCAAAGGCCTTGATAGACATAGAAGCAGGGGGTCTAGCAGCCCCCACGTGCAGGGGTAGATATGTCTAAAGGAATAGTGTCTGACAAATCCTGGGTGCCTGCTTCTGTAGCAGTAAATTCAGTAGCAGATTCAGCCATGCTCTGTGAGGCCTCGGCTATCGGAGGCATGCTTTCGGCTGAAGGAAGAACCGAGGACTCTGTTTCAGCCGAAACCGAGACACTCGCGGTTGGCCTAACCGTGGTTTCAGCCGAAACCGCGGGCCGCGAGTGTCGGTCCTTTTCCTTGCGCTTTTTAACTAATTGTGTAGTCGGAGTCTCCGACGGCATTTTGTATGCAAAAGCGGGACCAAAAAACTCCTCTGCAAACTCACCAACGTCTAAGTGTCCGTCGGTTGAAGGAAGCACAGGCTAGACAAGCTGATACGTCGTGGTCTGGGCCTAAGCAAGGAAGGCAGTAAGAGTGGAAATCCTTATGAGGTATTTGTTTCCCACAAGTTAAACAATTATTTACTTTGTCTGACATCGGCTGAGGCAAGAAAGAGTCCCCAACGGGGTACTTAGCTTTTTAGAAGTCTTCGGTAGTAGAAATCTCTGGATCAGACCGACCGGCACTTGCAAACAGCTTCTGCTTCGGGCCCCACGCGGCAAGAAAGACTGAGGAAAATGGCGTCAGCTGATGCCTTTATACCCCAGCAGCTGTTACGTCGGGTGAAGTGCGACATCAGCCGAGGCCAGACCCAGACTTTGGAATCCGGACGACCGAAGGGCTGCCTGAGGCAGGACAACCCATATGTTAGGACTGCAGATGCATCCTTGAAGGACATCAAGGACCCAATCCCAAAGCTTAGAAGTTAGTCAATTACCTGAATATTCCTGAAAGACCTGTGAGGGTTTATCAGCTCAGCCAGAGATTCATCAGGTCCATCTAACGGAATGGTTTGTAGATTGGTTTACAATTTGATCTCTGAAAATGCTTGCTTTTATGAATAGATTACCACACATTATTAAGCTGTTTTATATCACATGTAAAAATAGACGTTATGTCTGCCTTTGAAGCAAATTATGAAAGGTTTATTACAGAACTGTTTCCTGTCTGACTTGCCCTTATCAATTAGAGGAGGTGCTCTCTTTACGGGACTCGTATTTCCTGAAATACATTATGAAAACTAAATGTTCTCTTGTTTGGCAATCTTCTTTTGTTATTTTTTTTAATTTTGTGATCTCAAGATGTATACAAACCTAAAATAGTAACCTTCAGGAATATGAAAATGCTTTTTACCTTGTGATGTGTACAAACTAAAACAGCAACTTTCATGTATTTGAAAATGTTTTTTTCCTACTTATTTGGTACTTGTGTTGGGCTGCCTGACGACAGGACAACCCATTTGTTAGGACTGCAGATGCATCCTTGAAGGACATCAGCAACTTTCATGTATTTGAAAATGTTTTTTTCCTACTTATTTGGTACTTGTGTTTTCCTTTTGTTGTTACTGCCCAACTTGAGTGACACTGTATCCTCAGACTGATTACATTAGCCTCTTATATTATGAAACCATGTTTTACACAGACTTTGCCACCTGGAATCTAAAGGGTGGAAGAATCTAAACAAAACAGCACTGACTTAACCACCTGAAACGTGGAGACAGGAAGAATATGAACAGAAGCACCCTCACTGCTACACCTAAGAAAAGGATCGATAGTGAAGTCCCCAAAATACATCACAGAACCACGCTCTGAGACCATGGGCACTTTCCCTCTCACTGTGGATACCCCACAGCAACCTAGCCACTTGGCCTGCATTTAACATCATTTCTGTAATTTGCAGGAGACTGAAAATCGTTATCCCAGGGCCTTACTCCACACTGCTGTATTTGTATACTATAGGCATAGTTTGCCTATTCTCAAAGATAATCTGAGATATTTAATTTTACTAAAGGTTGTGTGTAGTCTGCAGTTCAGCACTTGGTGGATTTTTACTTCACAGGCACAAATGGTTCAAAGTGTAGTTACATTTCTCTTTCTACTTGTGCACATCCATGAGCTCTGTAAAATGAGCACTGTGACTTGTTTTCCATTGTATGCTATTTCTCGGGATGCCTGTATTTTTCAAAAAAATGGGAGTCACCTAATGTGTCTCTAAGTGACAGCCTCCCCTGCATGTAAAAAATGTCTATCTTCATCAAGAAGAAGAAGAATGGGATTAGTTTTTCGTAATGTATTTCAGGAAATATGAGCCCTATAAAATCATAACTGATAAGGACACACACACGCACACATACATGCACACACACACACACACACACACACACACACACACACACATATATACACAGAAATATATATATATATATATATATATATATATATATATATATATATATACATACACATACACACACACACACACACACACACAAACATATACATACATATGTAGTAAAACACCACAGTAACTAAAACATCTGAGATGTGAAAATAAAAGAACTTTTTTCTTCCACAGTAACCAGCAAACTACAAATTGGTTTAACCTATGGCTTCATTAGTGTATGACTACTGTTAGCAAACAACCACTTAAATAACTTAACATCATGTGACTCATAAGATATCCCTTAACATTTTAGGACATATTTTTCATTTCATTACAAATCAAACTATATATGTAGTATAAAAATGCATAAACATAGTTACTTAAAAAGAACAGCATGTTCCATCTGACTGAACCCATCATAAATATCAGTGTGGTTTCCACCTATATATAGATACACGCACAAATATATATGTTATTTAACATTTTGTTTACCGGGAAAGTTCAGCTTGGAACAAAGCCAATTTTCAGCAGAGGCCCGGGGAGAAACACTCCAAATGCAGATCTTTGTAATGTGGAAGGAAACTGAAGCACCTGGAGAAAACCCACACGAACACAGGAAGGGCATGCAGACTCTGCACAGAAGGCACTCCACCAAGAATCGAACCAGAGAACCTCTTGCTGTGAGGCGACAATGGAACAGCTATACCGTCCAATATATATATATATATATATATATATATATATATATATATAATATATAGGTGTGTGTGTGTGTGTGTGTGTGTGTGTGTAGAGAGATGCCAGATAACTGTAGTTTCTGGTTGCTTTAGGCCTGACTAATAATGTACCCTATACTATTTGTTTGGTTTGTCTTGTTCTCAGATTGGGGGGAGAGAGGGAATTTATTCTCGGTCTTCTTTTTTAAAACTCTAAACACGCAAGATATGCATCTGCACAGGGGAATGGAAAGTGCAACACTTGAAAATTGTATTATATTACGCCATTCTTTTTTTTTTTTTTTGCCGGTTGATTGAGTTCCGGATAACTGAAGAGTTTACTGTACACACACACACACACACACACACACACACACACACACACACACACACTACATGGCATTTAATTGGATCATATTTCACAGAATCATAGGAGGTTACTAGGATAATGGCCCTGGGGCCCTTACAAGCCTAGCCAGGACTTTATCCCCAGAAAGAAACCACAGTCAGCACACGTTGCCCCTGTCAATGAGGAACACAGGTGGAACCCCTTGTACAAATTTGTGGTTTCCCATCAACTCATCAAGGTTGTGCTTGAAGAGGGTCAGCAAGGTAATCTGTTTGACATGTATGGGAAGTCTATTTCAGAGACGGGTCTGCCTGTGGGAGACAAACTTGTCCCTGCAGCAGGATTTGTTGATGTCGCATATTAGATTCAGGCCTTTTGAGTGGGTACTACCCGAGGAGTTGGACTTACAGATATGGAGCATCTCTAGTACGGCAGGGTACGAGATTACCTTGTAGGCGAGACACAGATCACCTCTGAGCAATCAGTAAGATACAGAGTAGAGTGATAGTGATTTGAGCCTGTCTGCATAGGACAAGAGGCCATGGATTCTCTTTCTGAGGTATTTCTGTGGCCTTTCCAGTTGGTGCAGATGTTTGGAGAGGTACATACCAAATGGGGCATTATACTCAATTATTGGTCTACTGAAGGAGGAGTACAGGGAGGTAATAACCTCCTTTTTTCTGTATGCAATCCCCTTTACTTATGAGATGAACCAAGTAAAAGGCTTTTCTGACCACTGCTGCTACATGATGGTCGGATGTGAGATTGTTATCAACCTGAGGACCCAGGTCTCTCACCACAGGTTGTGTGTTTAGGTGGCTGCCGTTGATGTGGTAATCAGTAGGGGCAGTGTTTTTGCTGAATGATATGATTATACAGTTTTTTGCATTTAGCTTAAGGCTATGACTTTGGCACTAGTCATTAGTTGCTGTGAGACCCTCTTGCAGTATGTTACATCATTTGGGGAGTCAATGACAGCACCCAACTTACAGTCATCTGCAAACTTGATCAGCCATAGGCCTTTGGTCTTTCCCTGGACCTCTTAGAAGTAGATGCCAAACAGTAGGGGTCCCAGGACAGATCCCTGGGGAACTCCACTTGTGACAGGTCTACTATTGGAGGTAGAGGTGTATATTTTGACAATGAGGGTCCTGTCGGTGAGCCAAATGGCCACCCACCTGATGAAATAGGGATTTATGCCAAGTTGTGTAGCTTTTTGATGATGCCCGAGTGAGGGGGTTGTGTCAAAGGCTTTGGCCAAGTCAAGGTAGGCTGTATGTACTGACTTTCCCACATCTAGGACCTTGGTGCCAGTCTCAAAGAAGTCAACCAGGTTCAACAGCCAAGATCTGCCCTTGACGAATCTAAACTGGGTGGCATCAAGTGCTTGGAGATTGTCTATGTCCTGGTTTATGAGATCTATAATAATGAACTCCACGGCTTTACAGATCAAAGCTAATGAGGCGATAGTTTCCAGGGTCAGTAGTAGCACCACTTTTGTGCAAGGGGGTAACAATGGCAGTTCTCCACTGCTGGAATGACTCAATGGCAAAGCCAGTTCTTGCTGGAGATGGTGCAGAATATAGCCTGGGATACTATTAGGTCCCATGGAAGCTGTGTTCTTTGCCTTGGATAGGGTCTTTAACATTTGATCTACAGAGGTGTGAGGTGCAGGACAAGTATCGGGGATGTCGAAAGGGCCTTTGGAGGGGAGAGGGAGTGAAGTTTGCACTGAACCTATCTGCTAGCAAGTTGGCTAAGTCAACAGGATCAGTGTAAGTAATATACTGTTAAGTACTAATTCGGGACAAACCTGGGCTTTGCCATGGAGTTTCCTAACATAACTTAAGAAGGCTTTGTGGTTTCCCTTTGATTCGGGGGCTAGTTTTGATTCACAATTGGCTTTGGAGATTTTCACTAGTAATCTAATTTGCTTGTTGAGGTTAAGGAGGGAGTTTTTCCAATTTGGAATTTGTTCCTTTTTACCCTTGGACAATAGTTTGTTCTTTTTGTTGTAAAGCCCGTTGATACAGGATGTCCATCAAACAGATTTGTGTTTCCTTGAGGTTGCAGGTTTTAGTTCTGTTGGGTATAGCTAAGTCCATGCAGTTGTACATGTGCTTGTATACTGCATAGGTGTTCTGATCAGCGTAGTTGTCTGCATCCTCTGAGGGGGGCAGTGGTGTAAAGCTACAGATACCCTCCTTTAGGAGGGTGTAGTCAGCGTTTGAGATGTTTTTTTTTAGCTTGATTATGGCTGGGGGGGGGGTTGGTAGAATAGAAACTTCGAACAAGCCAGTCCAATGATCTGATCTCATCAGGGAAGAACATACTGTGGGAGTGGTGCAGTGGTCACACATGTTGGTGAGAACCAAGTCCAGAATGTTATCTCTTCTTCTGAGGGATGAGACAAGCTGGTCTAGTGCATTGGAACTGAAGAAGTCAGGGAATCGTTGAGTGAGTTGATTAGTGCAGGAATAGTTCACCCAGTCTATGTTGGGATAGTTGAAGTCACCAGGGATCAGGGGGTACCTTGATGGAGTCAAGTAGAATCAAGTAAGAGGAGTGGGTGTCCTGAATCATGAAGGGGGGTCTATAGCTGGCTATAACTTGGATGGGTGTCTTGCCAACTGTCAGTTGCACCTGGAGTAGTTTCAGTTCGTCATGCTGACAGACCAGTCTAGAGGTGTGCCTGTCCTTAATGAAGATAGAGACTCCACCACCCTTAGTCTTCCCTCCATTTTCAGGTTAAGGCTTCTAGCATTAAGCAGCATGACCTTCAATTTGCTTTTTGACAGTTCGTTTATGTTGGAAAATTTGTCTCTGGGACCTTGCCTAAAAAAGGCACAATGGGGGATGCGAGACCCTTGGCTAGGATCTGGAATTCCAATGGTGACAGGTGGAGGCCATCTCTGGCATAGCAATGAGGCCCATCAACCATGTCATCCGAGGCAGACAGATAATGGATCCCCTTGGAATGACACCAGAAATTAAGCCAGTTGTTAAAGTCAATTATTTTTTGTTGGTATTGTGGTAACATTCTTGGTGAAGGTAGGATGCTGCTTAGGGCGAGGGTCATACCTGCTTGGGACACATACTCTGAGAGCTCAATTACGTTTCTATGCATATAGTCCAGGGAGGTACATCTGAAGTCATTCACACCAGCGTGGCCAATGACAGACCGTGACCTTCTCCTTGTCGAATCTGGTGAGGGAAACATTGGTGCGTCTCACAACTGAGTCGCCAATGACTAGTATGTTTGGTTTACTGTTATGCCTTATGGGCTGTGATGGTTTATTGTTTTGCCTTATGAGCTGTGCTTGTGAGACACTGGGTTGTTGTCTACTATGTGTGATGTTTTGGGCATTATGTGTTGTATGTTTGTGAGTGTGTTTTAGATGTCTCTGCTGTTTAGGTAAGTTTTTATTGAGGACCTATACACAGGTGGGTGTGTGGTGTGCTTGGCTATGTGATGCGAGTGGTGTGGAGTTTGTGCTGGCAATCTCTTCTTTGTCAGGAGTACTGACTGTGGTGCGAGACAGCATGGATTCCAGGTTACTGATGTAGATGCATTTCTCACAAGTAGAAGAATTAAATGCTAATAGAAGAGGGTTGTCAATAAATATGAGGCAGTTGCTCCTCTGTCTCAGTATGCCCATGTCGACCAGGCTGGTAGGAGAAACAGATGGGAATTGTCCAGACATACTGTTCTGAATACTTGGGTGGACTTATCGAAAGTGTTTTGATAAGGGTTTGTCCACAAGAGTGAAGAACAAAAAAACCTTAAATGTAAAGTAACTGTCCTGAAGTACAAGTGCTAAAACCAAAACTAAGATGCTTAGAGTAATAAATACATTTAATCAGGCTATTAACAAGCAGTAATAAATGCTGCAGAATAAAAGCACTTGAACACTTAAGAGCACACAGCAAAAATAAGGTGATAAAAGTAGGAAGAACACAATTACAGTAAAAGCATGTGAATAAAGTGTATTTATTTATTTATTTATTTATTTTTAGAGGAGGAGGAAGAAACAGAAGATAGTTCAAGATTAAGAAATTAAGGTGGTTTGCCTTCCCAAATGCTTTCTCTGTACTCAGTAGAGTGAGCTGATGAGACAGGACAGGGAGGAGTGTCCAAAATCAAAGAACAAGGGGGCAGTCCTTCCCAAATGATCTCACTATACTCAGTTGAGTTAGCAAATGAGATGGGAATGGGAGGAGTGCTCAAAATCAATTTTACAGCAGGGGCAGCCAATTCCAAAGCCACCAACTTTAAGAATACAACAACACTTGGGTGAGAGGGTAGGAAAAACAAACAATGCAGATAGCTACAGAGTGCAAATATATAAATGCAGCACAGTGCAAAAAAGTATACTTATCAGTTGGTATATCAGAATATTATGGAATCCAACATAGCCACATAGCTAGCTCTGCTATAGCTCTGCTATAGCTCTGCAGAAATTCACAGAATGTAAGTCTTTGTACCACAAGTACAAGAGAGAAAAATAAGCCTCGGGCAATCAGATAAAAAGTACAGTTTTGTACCTACCATAAATGTAGATGTTCGAAGATCCACATTGCTGCAGTCCTAACACTAGGGTAGTCCGCTGTCCCTCGGTCGGCCCGAATATCAGAGTATAAGGCTGACGTCGGTCAAGGCGCATTTGACTGACATCAGAACGTCAGGGTACAAATGCGCATGACCGACGTCATATCCTCAGTCTTTTCTTGCCCCAGATGTCAGAAGACCCTAAAAAGAAAGGTCAAAACCCATAGACAACAACTAAACAACCAACCAGCCTAACACCAAAAATATGTACAATATATACAATATATACAATATACACAATATACCTCAGATGGATAACCCAACCCACACAACCACCTCAAACTACAGAGGGAAGGAGGATTGGACTGCAGCAATGTGGATCTTGAACATCTACATTTATGGTAGGTACAAAACTGTACTATGTTCTTCATCTCACATTGCTGCAGTCCTAACACTTGGGTAGAATCCCAAAGCAGAGGTAAGGGAGGATGGCTAAACTATAATGAAGCAGGAGCTGCCAAAATGCCCTGCAACACAGCAGTGGCAAAACCAGCCCTGGATTTAGAGTACAATGGAAGGTGGTAATGCCTAGAGAATGTATGCACTGAACTCCAAGTGGCTGCCTCCAAAATATCCTTAGTTGCCACCCCTCAAAAAGCTGTTGAAGTGGCAGTAGCCCTAGTGGAATGAGGCCTAATCCCAGCTGGAATCTCTTTGCCATGATGGGAATAACAGAAAGCAATGCAAAATCCAATCCACTTAGAAATAGTTTGTTTTGACACGGGCTTGCCCTGAGAGCACAAAGCAAAAGAAACTAATAACTGCTGAGATTGTCTGAACCCTTTAGTTCTGTCCAAATAATATCGCAACTGCCTGTGTACATCTAAAGTGTGCAAAATCTTTTCCTTTATTTTGGGGATTTGCATAAAAAGTAGGCAAATGAATAGTTTGGTTTAAAGCCACACTAGAAACCACTTTAGGCATAAAGGAAGGATTAGTAAAGATACCTATCCTTATGGAAAATTAAGAAAGGCTCAACTGCCATAAGGGCCTGCAATTCAGAAACCCTTCTTGCAGAGGTAATGGCCAACAAAAAGCAGTCTTCCATGACAAATATTTCAACTCAGCAGTAGCTGCAGGCTCAAAAGGTTGTAGAGTGAGTTTCTCCAACACAAAATTGAGATCCCAAGCAGGAGTAGGAGCCCTTCGTGGGGGTCTTATATTCTTTGCTCCTCTAAGAAATTGCTTGAACAAAGGATGAGAAAACAATGGTGGGTCACAGTCGTAGTGAGCTGAAATTGCTGCTGCATGAATCTTAATAGAAGAGAAGGACAAACCTTTGTCTAACAACTCAGTAAGATATTGAAGAGCCACACTTAAATCAGGCTCAGAAACATCCAAATCCTTAGCTGCACTCCAAAACAAAAATCTCTTCCATTTATCTGCGTACACCTTCCTTGTACTAGGCCTTCTAGCTTCCAAAATCACATTCAAAACTTGTTGTGGAAGTTGAGACCCTCTATGGTTTAAAACAGAATATGCCAGGCTGTTAGGTGAAGAGAGTGAAGTTTGACATTGAGCAAATGACTGTCCTCCTGGGACAACAGATGTGGAATCAAAGGCAAAGGCCATGGAGGCTTCCGTACTAGACTTCTCAGTAATGGGCACCAGTGCTGTCGAGGCCAATCTGGAGCTATCAAAATCATCCTTGGCTTGTCCTGTCTGACCTTCAGAAGTACCTGTGGGAGGAGAGGCAGAGGTGGAAAGGCATACACATGAAGATTTTTCCAACTGAAAGAAAGAGCATCCACTTTCCAAGCTGTGGGATGAAACCTCTTTGTGCAAAACTTTGGCAGCTGGTGGTTTAGTGGAGAAGCGAACAGATCTATGTCTGGAGTTCCCCAGGACACTGTCAATTTCTGAAATACATGAAGATCCAGTTTCCACTGTGGGGATCCATGATTTGTCTGCTTAACACATCTGCTAAGGAGTTCTGTGCTCGGCAGAAACCTTGCCTGAAGACTTAGTTGTAAACTGAGAGCAGTCTCCCACAAAATCATTGCTTGCCTGCATAGAGGATAAGAATGTGTTCCCCTTGCTTGTTGATGTACCACATCTCAGTTGCGTTGCTTGTTATAATCAACACCTGCCCTGGAAGAAGTAAATCCTTGAAAGCTATTAATGCAAACTGGACTGCTAACATCTCCTTCAAGTTGATATGTAGATGCTGTAGTCTGACAGGCCACTTGTCTTGTATCCACTTTCCGCTTAGATGAGCTCCCAAGCTTTGTCCGAGGCATCTGTCGTTAAAATTTGACTCGCCTCTGGCCGGGTCACAGAGAGTCCCTTGTTTAGGTGACATTCCTGAGCCCACCACAAAAATTCCTTTTGAATGCAAGGTATTATTGGAATGACAGTGTCCAGATCCTGGCAGTGCTGTGTCCATACATTTTTGAGATACCATTGCAACTTCCTCATATGCAGTTTGGCATTGGGAAGCACCAGAATACAAGATGCCATGAACCCTAAGGCTTGAAGGACTGTCCTTGCAGTCAGCCCGGACTGAAGAGATAGATGATGGAAGTAAAGGGAAAGATTCTTTTGTTTGTCCGGGGTTAGAAAGGCCATCTGGGATGCTGTATTCAGTCTTACACCCAGAAAGCACATGTCTTGAGAGGGTACTAGACTGGACTTTATTTCATTCACAGAATACCCCAGGCATCTTAGCACTGCTATCACATATTCCAAATGACGAAGAAGCTCTTCCGTTCCTTGAGCCAGAATCAGGCAATCGTCCAAATAAGGATAGATTTGTATTCCTTTCAGCCTGAAGAAAGCTATCACTGGAGCCAGAACTTTGAATACTCTGGGCGCAGTAGATAAGCCAAAGGGCAATGCAGAGAACTGATAGTGAGAAGTCCCAGTCCGAACGCAGATACTTCCTGCAACTTAGCCTGATAGGAACATGAAGGTAAGCCTCCTTGAGATCCAAAGTTACCATCCAATGATCCTTGCCCAGCAGAGGTAAAAGCTGTTGTAACGTCAACATTTTGAACTTGGGAATGTCCAGATAAGTGTTGAGGATAGATAAATCCAAAATTGGTCTCCACGTGTTCCCCTTTTTTGGTACAAGGAACAGGCGAGAATAAAATCCTAGGCCCCTTTCTGGCATAGGAACCGGCTGTATGGCCCCTATTTGGAGTAACAGAGAAATTTGCTTGTGAGCCTCCATTCTTTGTTGAGGACGAATGTTTGGCATGCCTTTGAAAGGAGGCAAGGTATGGAAATAAAACCTGTAACCGTGATGTATGATATCCAATACCCATCTGTCTTGGGTAATCAAACTCCAATTTTCTTTGAAAAGTGCCAACCTTCCTCCCAAAGGTGCTGCCAGGCGAGAAGGTTCTGGCAGCTGAAAAGGTAGGTCATTGGGTCTGTTTACGAAAGGACTGACCCCTGCCCTCACCCGAAGACTGTGCAGGAGAACTCCCTGTTCTAGGCCTGAAAGAGCCCTGACCTCTGCCCCTGCCACGCCTAGATCTACCCCTAGACTGGGAATCATAAGAAGGATACGTCCACCCCTTAGTAGGCCAATTTCTACTAAACTTTGGAGGCTGAACCTGCAAAAATCTTTAACAGTCTGCATAGACTTAGCCTTGTCTTCCATTTTCTTTAAAACTGCCTCAACAGGAGAACCAAACAAGACATCAGATTGCAAAGGGGCATCCAAAATCCTAGTTTTAACATGGTCAGATAAATTTTGATTCCTCAGCCAGGCATGCCTGCGAAGAACTGACCCAGTGGCAGCCACCCTAGACGAGGCCTGTACAGCATCAAAACCACATTGCAAAGAATGCTTACCCACCTGTTCAGAAACATGCACTAAATCTTGTAACTCTTTACAATCAATACCTTCCGCCAGAGCATCAACCTTAGATTTCAACTGTGAAAGGAGATAATTTTGATATTTCAACATGTGAAACTGGCAATTCAGAGCTCTCATGGCAAGAGTGGAAGAAGTATAAACTTTCTTTCCCCATCTATCCAAGGCCCTGGCCTCTTTATCTGCAGGAACCGGATTCTTGACAACAGAAGCCTTAACACCCTTAGGCCCCTGGCTAACAGTTTCTGGGTCTGCCCTAGGACTCTTAAAAGATACTTATGAGCTTCAGGCACCCTGTAATACCTATCTGGTTTAACAGGAGCAGGAGGCAAAGAATCAGGATTAAGAGAAGCCTCTGCAAACACATCTTCCACCACATTCAGAACAGGAGGTATAGCCAAAGGCCTATGCTGGGGTAAAAACAAAAATTCCTTAAGCCTTTTCCTGAATCAGAGAAGTCCTGACCTTCCCATTTAAAATGCTCTCTCATGGAGTGAAGGGTCTCTGAAAAGAAAAATCCTCAGGAGGAGAAGCAGAAGCAGTAGAATCATCCACATCAGAATCAGAATCATGAGAATACTCCTGCCAGTCTCCAGCCCAACTCTCAGACACATCAGAAGCCTGCTCATACTCCCCAACACTGGTTCCATCCTATGACTCTCATCAGGAGGGGGCATAGAGACCCTAATTACAGTAACTAAATGTTCTCCCAGTTTAAGCATGTGCTTCTTGGGCACAGACCCTGAAGAACTAGGAGTGACACCACAGAAGCTAAACTAGACCTGCCTCTAGGAGAAGCCTTGGAAGCAGAAAGAGGGCCTAGACCCCTTAGGAAGGGAGGGAGTACAGTTATCTGAGAAGCCCCTACAGCCTGACCTGCCTCCTGGGAGGCCACATCCTGTAAAATCAAAGTTTCTCCCTGGGACTCCAGAGGCCTCCGTGGAACCACCGGTTCCACTGACGCCTGTAAAGAACCGGCGTCCGGTTGACGACTCCTCTAACCTAGGTTTAACTGCCTTGTCCTTGCGCTTCTTTGAGGAAGCCGCGCCGGAGCATCCGACGGCATATTGTAATTGCACCGCTTCCCAAAGACCAACCTGGCACAATCCAACCTTCGCTTTATAGTGCTTTATTGAACCTAGCACAAAAGCGACACCCAACAACGCCGTGCTCAGGCCCCAAACAAGGTATACACAAATTATGGTAATCCCTATGCGGTATCTGTTTCACAAGAAATACAGTTATTCACTTTTTCTGACATCCGTAAACCACTGAGGCAAGAAAAACAAAATATTCCCCAACGGGTACTTAACCAACTCTGACTTCGGTCTGAAACTCCGAATTCGAAAAATTTCAGAACGCCGAACGGCACTTGCAACACTGCTTCTGCATCGGACCATGCGGCAAAAAAGACTGAGGATATGACGTCGGTCATGCGCATTTGTACCCTGACGTTCTGATGTCAGTCAAATGCGCCTTGACCGACGTCAGCCTTATACTCTGATATTCGGGCCGACCGAGGGACAGCGGACTACCCTAGTGTTAGGACTGCAGCAATGTGAGATGAAGAACATCACAGAGGTGTTGGCCAGTGGCTAACACCTTAGGTGGGCTGACTCCAAAGACAGCTAAACAACCCCCACCAGAAACTACCTACTGAATTACCTTGAGAAACAAACAATGTAGGCAGAATACACAGGGCAAATACATAAATGCAGCATACTGCAAAAAAAGTATACTTGGTATATCAGATGGTTACAGAATCCAACATATCCTGGTAGTTACCTTTGCTATAGCTCTGCACAAATTCCTTTGAATCAAAAACGAAAAGTTGTTGAATCTCACACTATACAATACATTAAGGTAATAAAAGTAAACTTGAAACTTGGAGGCTTTTCACCCAGCATCTCTCTTGCATAAATATACTTACTACAAAGCTACATGACAAACAATATGAGCATAACAGCAATGCCATGGCTAGTCACCTTTCTGACAACTGATCATGTAAACACCAACATACATTTCTACACAATTTTAGCTGCCTGTTATACCACTTTTACTGTGATTTAATGAACTAAATTATGAAAATTTTTTTAAATAACCCGTGATTCAACCAAGTGTACTGATCCCATGTCTATGTTTTTATATATATATATATATATATATATATATATATATATATATATATATATATATATATATTTATATGCACACATACTACATATACATACATATATATATATATATATATATATATATATATATACATACATACATACACACACACACACATATATATATATATATATATATATATATATATATATATATATATATATATATATATATATATATATATATACATATATATACACACACACATATATATATATATATTATACAAATTGTAAGAAAAACCCAGCCAAGAGAGAAACAGCAATAGAGAAATAGAAAAAGAAAGCCTTATGGTGTGTTTTTTTTTGAGTGCATCTATGTGTAGATACCTGTACCAAGATGACCATGGTACAGCTGTGACAGCAGACCATATATGGCTGCAACTAAAAGGATGGTCATGCAAGCTACATTAATAGCTACATTAGAGATAAGTGCCTCCACTAAAACAACTTAACCATGAATAAGACCAGAAACATAGTTTACTACCTTAGTGTGGCATGCTTTCCACAAGGGATGAGACTGAGATGAGAGGAACTGGATCTTGTAAGCCTGGTTAACTTGAAAATCACTGAGAATCTTCAGGAGACAATGACAGGATTGATTGCTAAGACTATAATAATGTCAACAAAGTTTTATCTGCCAGAGCAGATGTTACCTGAAAGACAGAAGCTCAAAGGTTTCACAGCTCTTTTCCCAGATAAGTCCAACTGGGGATGATGGAAATGACAATCAAAGCAGGAATGCAGGAATATCACTGCAGTGTGAACCTAGCATGCCTGCAATGCTTGGTTCACAGGATTGCACATATGCGGAAGTATATGTGCACTTATCAAAGCAATTACAGTGGAACTCGCTAGGTTGCACAGGGGTGAAGATAAGACAGTCCACAGGCTCTACAGACCAACCAGCTCCTGAACCCTCAACTCTATCCTCCATTGGGGAATGAAAGAGCTGGAGGGGTCTCGCCTGGATGGAGAAACAAATAGGGCAATTGATTGCAGAAAGTGAAGCCAAAAGGTGCATCCTATGGATCACCAAAAAAACCTTCATAGTTGGACATTTTCTCAAACAAAACATTAGGATCTCAATTATCTGACTTGAATTGTACAGAATGGGAAAAAAGCAGTTCTTTTGAGAAGCCATCCTATCAGTGTAGGGAGGAGAACTAGCATGTGAACAGGCCTACTGACGTGCTTCTGATACACTGAGAGAGTGTATAAATTTAGCGAAAAACAATGTATTTGGTTAGAAAGCCCTAAATGTAAAAAAAAAAAAAAAAAAAAAAAGGCTAATTTACAGAGAGAACAAACAAAGTTGCGAGGAAGAACTACTTGTAAGTTATAAATACTGTGCTATCTTCTCTCGAACCAATAGAGGAAACACAGTATTATGCGACCACAAGAACATTTATTGAAGCAAATAACATTGATATAGTAATACAAATCCGTATGAGTTAAGCGCTTTCACCTACAATACTTAGGCTTCTTCAGAACTCATATAAACAGTCCGTGCGCCATTTTAAATAACCTTTTTGGCGCGAATTTAATCCAAAGAGCCTTTTACATTTAAAGTGCCATAGAATAAAATAATAATATTTAATATTAACATATTGACTAAAACTGAATTAACCAACCTGCTAAAACATCCTCCTACTAATCGCTTACTACATTTAATGTTAACTATCTGTTCATAAATACATTCATATGATACAGTTGTATACTCTATTCTTTTCATGCATCCTTCTCAATGTATATCCTTCTCAAACGTGTCATTTTCCTTGTATTATCGTTACATATGAATATAAGTCCTGTTTTTTAGTTTTTTAGTAAATTATATACTTGTAATGATGAATATATAGGTAAAACATAACATTAATACTACTAAAATTAGTAATGATTTTAAAAAACTGAGTTCTAAACACTAATTGTTAAATATAAAACTATTTATTCAATTAACAGTAATAATTTAAAAATAATAATACTCTACATTTAATGTGCTATAGTGTGTATGTGATGGGTGTATATGTGCAAACTGATCATTATTTCAATAGCTGTTGAATTAATAGTTACATTATATAAATGTTGCATCCAAAACAATGTTTGTTTTAATAATAATATAATATCTACCTTATTAAAATAACCAATACTAAACAATATTAAATATTGATAAATATTTCTATATTTTAGTGAATTGATAATACTAAATTATTATATACAATGATAACTTAAATATAAATATTAATAACTTAAGTATAAATATAAATATTTGTATCCAAATGTCTTAACTACTTAATATATAATCTAAAATTGATCTTAATATCATAAATTTATAAAATCTTATGTCTATAAAAACCAAATTTGCTCATAACCATATATGTAATGAAGCAAGTAACTAAAAATGTGAACTTTTTATTATTTATTTACATTTAACTATTTTTTTGTATATGTATGTTTGTTATTTATTTATTGAATAACAAGGGTTTGATGGCTATGGTGTTGGGTCATGCGCATTGTACCCTGGCGTTCTGATGTCAGTCAAATGTATGACCGACGTCAGCCTCTGATATTCGGGCCGACCGAGGGACAGCGGACTACCTAGTGTTAGGACTGCAGCAATGTGAGATGAAGAACATCACAGAGGTGTTGGCCAGTGGCTAACACCTTGGGTGGGCTGACTCAAAGACAGCTAAACAACCCCCACCAGAAACTACCTACTGAATTACCTTGAGAAACAAACAATGTAGACAGAATACACAGGGCAAATACATAAATGCAGCATACTGCAAAAAAGTATACTTGGTATATCAGATGGTTACAGAATCCAACATATCCTGGTAGTTACCTTTGCTATAGCTCTGCACAAATTCCTTTGAATCAAAAACGAAAAGTTGTTGAATCTCACACTATACAACACATTAAGGTAATAAAAGTAAACTTGAAACTTGGAGGCTTTTCACCCAGCATCTCTCTTGCATAAATATACTTACTACAAAGCTACATGACAAACAATATGAGCATAACAGCAATGCCATGGCTAGTCACCTTTCTGACAACTGATCATGTAAACACCAACATACATTTCTACACAATTTTAGCTGCCTGTTATACCACTTCTACTGTGATTTAATGAACTAAATTATGAACATTTTTTTAAATAACTCGTGATTCAACCAAGTGTACTGATCCCATGTCTATGTTTTATATATATATATATATATATATATATATATATATATATATATATATATATATTTATTTATATGCACACATACTACATATACATATATATATATATATATATATATATATATATATATATATACATACATACACACACACACACACATATATATATATATATATATATATATATGTATATATATATATATATATATATATATATATATATATATATATATATACATATATATACACACACATATATATATATATATTATACAAATTGTAAGAAAACCAGCCAAGAGAGAAACAGCACAGAGAAATAGAAAAGAAAGCCTTATGGTGTGTTTTTTTTGAGTGCATCTATGTGTAGATACCTGTACCAAGATGACCATGGTACAGCTGTGACAGCAGACCATATATGGCTGCAACTAAAAGGATGGTCATGCAAGCTACATTAATAGCTACATTAGAGATAAGTGCCTCCACTAAAACAACTTAACCATGAATAAGACCAGAAACATAGTTTACTACCTTAGTGTGGCATGCTTTCCACAAGGGACGAGACTGAGATGAGAGGAACTGGATCTTGTAAGCCTGGTTAACTTGAAAATCACTGAGAATCTTCAGGAGACAATGACAGGATTGATTGCTAAGACTATAATAATGTCAACAAAGTTTTATCTGCCAGAGCAGGTGTTACCTGAAAGACAGAAGCTCAAAGGTTTCACAGCTCTTTTCCCAGATAAGTCCAACTGGGGATGATGGAAATGACAATCAAAGCAGGAATGCAGGAATATCACTGCAGTGTGAACCTAGCATGCCTGCAATGCTTGGTTCACAGGATTGCACATATGCGGAAGTATATGTGCACTTTTCAAATCAATTACAGTGGAACTCGCTAGGTTGCACAGGGGTGAAGATAAGACAGTCCACAGGCTCTACAGACCAACCAGCTCCTGAACCCTCAACTCTATCCTCCATTGGGGAATGAAAGAGCTGGAGGGGTCTCGCCTGGATGGAGAAACAAATAGGGCAATTGATTGCAGAAAGTGAAGCCAAAAGGTGCATCCTATGGATCACCAAAAAAACCTTCATAGTTGGACATTTTCTCAAACAAAACATTAGGATCTCAATTATCTGACTTGAATTGTACAGAATGGGAAAAAAGCAGTTCTTTTGAGAAGCCATCCTATCAGTGTAGGGAGGAGAACTAGCATGTGAACAGGCCTACTGACGTGCTTCTGATACACTGAGAGAGTGTATAAATTTAGCGAAAAACAATGTATTTGGTTAGAAAGCCCTAAATGTAAAAAAAAAAAAAAAAAAAAAAAGGCTAATTTACAGAGAGGAAGAATGTACACAAAGAGATATGCCAGCATATACTACGGCCAAGTGGTAAGCAAAAATACACACTGCACAGCAGCCTCCAAGAGTAAAACCAACAGAAGGATGGAAGAGGGGCTGTATACATGAAGATAGTGCAGTTTGAAAGCCTTGCAGCCTGAAAATATTACATAGATGAGAGCAGACGTGTTGCATACAGTTTAAAAATGTGAGAGTTGAAATGAATGGCAAAATGAAGAGAAGGAATGAGAGGATGTAGTACAAGTCAGCAAAGTTAGGAAGTATGAAGAATGCACAACTTGAGCTGAATGTTAAACTTTCTGTCAGCTTAAATCAGAGAGCTCCTGAGAAGGAGAAATGTAGCAACGAGGAAGGGCTCACCATGGTAACTAAAGAAGGAGAAGTAGTATTGGTGGGAGATCTAAACATATATCTGTCACTGTAAACAAGAAAATCGAAAGGGACGACTAGAGGCAATACATACCTTCTTCTTCTTTCTGCTTTTTCCCGGTTAGGGGTCACCACAGTGGATCACCTGTCCGCTCATGATTGGCAGTGGAGTTTTACAGTGTTGAGTTGCCAGCCCGGAGCCCAACCTTCCACAGAAGGCACACACATGCACATACTCACACCTAGGGCCAATTTAGAGTGTCCAACAGCATGTCTTTGGGATGTGGGAAGAAACCGGAGCACCCGGAGGAAACCCATGCGACCACAGGGAGGATATGCAGACTCCGCACAGAAGGCACCCCAGCCAAGGATCGAACTGGAAAACCTCTTGCTGTGAGGCGGCAATGCTAACCGCTGCACCACAGTGGCCGCCCAGAGGCAATACATACCAAACACTGAAAATAAGTATTTTGCAAAGAAAAATTAACCAAAGGACAAGAAAGAAATTGAGAGGGTGGTGTTCACTTACCCTGGGACAGAAGGACAGCAACATAGCATAGAGAAGACAAAACAAAAAGGAGAAGGTTAAAGGTAGTACACACTAAGGGACAAAATATCCCTGGCCATTGCCATCATGATATTCCTGTCAAAATATAGGAACTGAAAACAAAAATAAGAGGGTCCATAAAGTAAGCAAGAAAAAAATTAGATAACATAGAAAAAGCAAACAAAGTTAAAGATTACTTGTTAGTTATTTTTTTTTCTATGAGACGAGTTAGACACCGAGATCCCACTGCCTGTCAGAAAACAGTACATTATATCTTACGACAGGCTAATTTCCAGGAATTTCCAGAGATGGATGACCTGGTCAGATTTTAAAAATGACAGAGCGAGGAAAAAGTCTCTTTGAACATAGCAAGGGAGAATAGAGCTGAAGCTGAACGGGAAGAAATGGATGTCCCCAATTCTTCTGCATACTTGAAAATCCAAAGTGAGATGGTGAGCAGATATAATAAGCCTGTAGTAAACAATCACAGTCAAGTTTTTAAACAGGTTTATGTGTTTTAGCCAAAACACAGAATAGGCATAGAGCTTATGTGGTCAGTGTAACATTCCATCAGAGCAAGTAAGAATCAGAATCATGGAATAGAGGATCAGAAGACTGAAGTATCCAAAATGAATACTAGTCTTGTACAGTATATCAAACTTGAAAATTTTAAGTGACAAGAAGATTAGAACTAAAACCACATACATCCACAACATACCTACTACACAGCAAGATATTCAAGAATACCAAGATGAAATAAAATAAGAAATTATGTATTCACCATAACGTTCCACGTTGATAGTCCATCTCACCCTTCATTTTTACATATGGGTTTGGAGCCGATCCTCGGCTCCGACTCGGCCAATTTATAAGCTGGAAGACTTCTGGTTGGTTCTTGGCTAAGCAGGTATCCCACGGTGCACCAGTACAATCCCCCAGATCTTGTTTGCTGCTCACTAGAATAACAACCATAAAAACAACCAATACTAAAGGGTCTCCAAATAAGGGCAACCAAATTATTACTTCCAGATCTTCCAGGATGGGGGCAGGAGAGAGGGTTGGTAAAAATGAAGGGTGAGATGGACTACCAACATGGAATGTTACGGTGAGTACATAACTTCTTAATGTTAGGTAGTCCGATCTCATCTTCATTTTTACATATGAGACAGCGTCCCTAGTGCCTTATTCTTGGGTGGCACATTGGAAAATACTCTTGAGCACCATGTTGCCAAAGGATGCTCTACTCCTGTATGCCAAATCCAATTTGTAATGTGTAATAAAAGTGTAAGGGGTAGCCCACGTAGCTGCTACACAAATATTATCAAGTGGTACCCTGGCTTGAAAAGCTGCAGAGGTAGACAGCAACCTGGTAGAATTAGCCTTGATCCTGTAAGGTAAAGGTTTGCCCTCCAAGCTATAGATACAGGCTATACAACTGGAAATCCAATTAGATAGTGTCACATTAAAAACTGGTAAGCCCAATCTAGAGTCAGAAAAGGAAATGAATACTTGATCTGACTTCCTGAAAGCCTTAGTCCTCTGTAGATAAAAATGGAATTGTCTATGAACGTCTAGCTGATGAAAACAGTACTCAGCTGTATTACAGTGGTTACGGAAGAAAACTGGGAGTTCTATTGATTGGTTTAAGGTAGCATTAGAACAAACTTTGGGGACAAAGGAGGAATTAGTGCGTAATGACACCCTGTCCTTGTGAAAAATCAAATACGGTGGCTTAACAGACATGGCCTGTAGCTCTGATACCCGTCTAGCTGATGTGATAGCTACCAAAAACAAGGTCTTCCAAGACAAAAATTTTAGAGAAGATGAGTGTGAAGGTTCAAAGAGGGGAGAAGTCAATTTGGACAACACAAAATTTAAATCCCAAGAAGCCACTGGTTCTTGTAGAGGTGGTCTCATTAGAGTGGCCCCTTTCAAAAAGGTCTTGCATAGCTTATGAGACATTAAATTGGTATCTGGAAACCCTAAGTGAAAATGAGAAATTGCCACCAATTGGACTCTGATAGTGGCAGCGGCAGATCCTTGCTGAAAAAGCTCAGTAAGAAAATCCAGAATCACAGGTTTAGAAGAAGTGTATGGATCTACATTCTCTGTGTCGAAACAGAAAATCTTTTCCATTTACTACAATACATCCTTCTAGTTGACGGTATATGGGAGGACATAAGAATATGTGACAGTGAGGATGATGCATCATGAAGCCTGACTAGGAATGGAACTGGAGCAGCCACGCTGTCAATTTGAGGGTGTGGATTGAGAGGTGTAGCGAACCCGACATGCGAGTCAATAGATCTGGAGCTGGGTCCAGAATCCAAGGATTGTCCAGGAGAAGAGGCTCGAGGAAGGAGAACCAGACCTGACGAAGCCAGTAAGGAGCAATGAGGATCAAATTGCTTCCCAGCTGACTGGCTTTCTAAATCACTTTGGAAATGAGAGGGATTGGAGGAAAGGCCAATCATGAGCCAGAGTGTCTCTGGGAGTCTCCCCCAGAGGGGGAATGAGGGAAAAATAGCTGCTGCATTTGGTATTGACTGGGCTGGCAAAAAAGTCACAGCAAGGCAGTCCCCATTTCCAGAAAATCTGATCCACTGTTTCCCGTTTCAGAGACCACTCGTGAGGCATTAGGATTGGCCGGCTGAGCTTGTCGGCTATCACGTTGGTCATCCCTGGAATGTGCGTTGCAACCAGGAAGTGCTAGGAAGAAAATCGCCCATTCCCAAACTCGCATGGCCTCTCGACAGAGTGGGTAAGATCTGGTACCGCCCTGTTTGTTGATATACCAAACCACCACCATGTTCTCTGATTGTATCACAATTGTCCCTAGAGGAAGAAGGTCCTGAAGTGCTTGCAACACTAGAAGCACCGCCCTCATCTCCAGAACACTGATAGGCAGATGAGCCTCGTGTTCTTGCCATGTGCCTTGGACAGTCCTGCCAAGATAATACCCCCCCCAACCGATCTGGGAGGCATCTGTGGTCACACTGGCAACAGGTTGGGCCGGAACAAAGGGGGCACCCATGATCAGTTGATTGGGAGCTATCCACCAAAGAAGGTCCTTCTTGCATGACTCCGTCAGCAGGATAGGATGACTCAGTGGGAGAGATTGGAAGGACCACTGGGAAAACAGAAGCCACTGGAGGATTCTCATGTGCAACCTGGATAATGGTACCAACAGAATTGTGGAAGCCATAGTCCCGAGGAGCTGAAGAACCCACATCGCTTTGACTTTTTGCAACGGGAGAAAACACTGAACTTGGGAGATTAAGTTCTGTGCCCTTTCGGCGGGGAGACGATCTGTCATGTTCACTGTGTCTACCTCTGCGCCCATAAAAATCAAAGATTGAGAGGGCAATAATGCGGACATTTTTCCAATTTATGGAGATCCCTAATTGAGCACAAAGTTGAATCGTGGCATCCCTGTTTTGAAGGAGTACATAAAACACAAGAGGCCAGCATATGCAGCATATAGATAATTAATATATACTTTTGAATAAAGTAAGGCATATAAAGCTACAAAAAGCACTATTATCATTTAAAACCGGTTTCGGCTATCCAGCCTTCATCAGTGAAAAGAGAATTTTTCATGCACAAAATCTCATAAATATTTATAGATACCACCAACCAATGGGAACATGGTAAAGTCCAACCCTAAAGCTGGTTTTACAATGCTGTTAATATAACAATGTATAACTAATAATATCATCACCATATAGAAACAGGAGCATATTGGAACAATAAAAACTCAATAAAAAATATATATTTTAACAAAATAACTTATAATCTTGATATTATACATAGAAGATGATCAACAAAATTAGAAAATACTGTCAACTGTATCCTGAACTAATGACATCCTGTGAACAAACCACAAGGTCCCCAATAACATATGAATATGTGCTATATTAATTTCTAATACTTGATTTATTAACAAATCATGGTATACCCTACCCATGTCTCTAATGTATAACTGTACGTTTACAATTATTGGTCATATGAAATATAAGAAATGGTGCACCAACTGAATGCAGAGATACCATTAAAATAAACGTGTATATTAAAAAGGAAAATCACCACATATACTGGCAATTCTGTTATCATAAACACAAAATTATATAGAAAAGGGTATACCATGATTTGTTAATAAATCAAGTATTAGAAATTAATATAGCACATATTCATATGTTATTGGGGACCTTGTGGTTTGTTCACAGGATGTCATTAGTTCAGGATACAGTTGACATTATTTTCTAATTTTGTTGGTCATCTTCTATGTATAATATCAAGATAAGTTATTTTGTTAAAACATATATTTTTATGGAGTTTTTATTGTTCCAATATGCTCCTATTTCTATATGGTGATGATATTATTAGTTATACATTATTATATTAGCAGCATTGTAAAACCAGCTTTAGGGTTGGACTATACCATGTTCCCATTGGTTGGTGGTATCTATAAATATTTATGAGATTTTGTGCATGAAAAATTCTCTTTTCACTGATGAAGGCTGGATAGCCGAAACCGGTTTGAACTGATAATGGTGCTTTTTGTGGCATTATATGCCTTAATTAATATATACTTTTGAATAAAGTATCTATATGCTGCATATGCTGGCCTCTTGTGTTTTATGGATTAATGGTTTGGGCCGTGCATACCATACCTGTGAGGCGTTTAGTTTCTATTGAAGGAGTAGATGCCTGGTGGGGGCAGTCAGGAGCCAGTCGTCCAAATACGAAAACACCTGGAATCCCTGACATCTCAGGTGAGCCGTCACTACTGCTATACATTTGGTGAACACCCTGGGGGGTTGTGGTGAGGCCAAAGGGCACAGCGCGAAACTGACAGTGACTGGCTCCCAGCCGGAACAGTAGATGGCTTCTTGATGCCTTGTCAATTTTTATGTGGTAGTAGGCATCCTGAAGATCCAGAGAGCACATCCAAAAGTCTTTCCCTAACAACGGGAGTATAGACTGCAATGTTACCATCCGAAACTTGTCCTTCTTCACTGATTTGTTCAATCTGCTGAGGTCCAATATTGGCCTCCAATCTCTGGTTCGTTTTGGAACTAAAAAGAACCTGGAGTGAATTCCGGATCCTATCTGGTCTGCTGGGACATGCTGGAGGACTCTTTTTACGAGCAACTTGTTGATCTTCACAGTTGCCTGATCCCTGTGATTGGGTGGTACATCTGGGATCCTTTTGGGAACAAACGGTGATAGGGAAAAGGGTATGATATAGCCTCTGGTAACAACTCTTTGTACCCACTTGTCTTGGGTGATATTTAGCCATGCTTCTTGGTACAACGAAATGCGACCCCCGACCGGCCCAGAGAAGAGCCTTCGGGCTCCACATTAGGAGTGCTGATAAGGCAGTCCTCGAAAGGAATCACGGCCTTGTAGGTATTGCGGACCGTCCCTGCCTCTAGGGCGACGTCTGCAGTTTCCTCCTCCTCTGCCTCTGAAGGTGGATTCACCCTGTGTGTCAGGAAAGACCCTCTGGGACTTCTTGAACCACATTTTACCGCCCTTGTGACCCTTGGGGTATGGTCTGGAAGGGACAGTAAAATGCACTCCCAAGGCAGGAAGCGTCTTTCCTTCTTGCTCACACCGAGTAGTGTATCCTTCACCTTGGAACTAAACAATGAGGAACCATCAAACAGGGCATTGGTGAAAGTAGACTTGAATGGTTCCGCAAAATTACATAAGCGCAACCAGGAGTGGCGCCTCAAGGCAACTCTGGAACCCGCTGCTCTATTCACTCCATCCGCAACATAAGAGATAAGTCGCATGGAGGTGTTAACCACAGAATTTAAGGTGGACAACTGAGTAGAAATCTTGTCAGGAACTCCCTCAGTACACGCACCTTGTATGGATTCTCCTAACTCCTTGAGGAGAGCCCTCTGCAACCTAGTTAAGTGTGTGAGACAGTTCAGCGATCGAAGGGTAAAGGCCACTGAACTAAAAATACGCTTCCCAAATCTGTCCATCTGTTGAGACTCCTTGTTTGGTGGATGAACAGATGAAGATGTCTCCGCTAAGTCTTTCTTCGTGGCCGCTGCCACCACCATGGCATCTACAGGAACGCCCTTGGACAAGAACTCTTTACCAAGAGGGGCAGACAAGAACTTATTTGGCCTCCTGGGGACTGTCTCCATGGTGTCAGGAGTATCCCACATCTTTCGACTAACTAGATCCATCAATTCGTCAAAAGGTGGAGACACCCAAGAGGCAGAAGGTTGAGACCCAAAAGCCTTCAGGTACAAAGACTCCTCATCAGAAGGGTTAACAGTGGGCCAGTCGCACCTCTGCCTAAGGATCTCTAAAATGTCCACAAAGGAGATATCATCAGAGGACCACTTGGGGGACACTTCCGACTCCTTGAGGTCAGTGCCCGATGTCACAGTCTCATCATGGGAGTCAATAGGTTTCCTCTTACATAATCTCTTCCAGGGAGGCTCCTCGGAAGGATATTCTGGGAAAGCCTCGAAAAGTGGGGGCCACCAGCTGATGGCTCCTGAGGCTGCAGGTCTCTGCTGTCTCCAGAGAGAGTAGGGGCTGAGACTGAAGTGGGTGCTCTCGGGGGAAGACTGCTGGTGCCACTGGTAGGGTCTGGAGAATAAGACAGCACACTCCTCATCATCTCAAATGCCAACCTCTCTGGCTCCGAAGACCTCCTCTGCTCCGAAGAGACGTGGGTCAGCTCCAGAGCCAGAGCTGTCAGCTCTGAGATAGCTACAGGGTCCAAGCTCACCCTGTACGAAGCAACGAGAGGAAGGCTTGGAGCCAAAGAAGATAGATTCCAACCCTCCCTGTCGGTGCCGACAGGAGAGCTTTGGCCCCTGGGCACGACTGACGGCACAGAGCGTGTCGGAGCCGAACCCGGCTCCAAGGCAGCAACAAGGTGAGTTGAAGCCGGCATTTCCTCCGTTGGCACCAAGCACTCCGGCTCCAAAAGGCCAGAATGGCATGGAGAAGGAATAGCAGACAAGGGCAAAGCTGGACCAAGTGGCTCCGGAGCCAAATGGGTCGGAGCCAACAATAATTGTGGTTAGGCAGACAACTTCATGAGTCTCAGCTCTACCCTCTACACATCTTCTGAAAGGTTCCTGGAAGACATAGTTGGGGATCTTGACCTAGGGGGCACTGAAGACTTAACTGTTACGAACACCAGTAGGGAGCTTACAGACCAGCTCAGAGTAGCGGTGTCAACTGCTGTATCAATAGGTTCAGAAAGTGGTTCCAAAATACATGTAACCAACTCTGATACCACCATAATGCTCTCCTTCTGCTCCAAAGGCTGAGGAGTCGAGGAGGCAGATTTGGATTGTTTTGAATGTTTAGGAGGTGGCTCCGAAACACCAGCCGGTGCCGGAGAAGGCCTTTTTGAGAATTTTGATTTCCCAGACTTAGAGGAAGCCAAAGAACTGGATAGTGCTTCCTCAAAGCATGGTTTCAAGAGACCCTTGAGTATGGGTTTGTTCTTTCTCTCCTGTAACACTCTAGGAGACAAAGCATGGAAGAACAAACACGACTCCTGTAAGTGGATGGCCCCTAGGCAGTAGACACAGCTACTGTGGCCATCCGTTAAGGACATCTTTTGGGAGCATTTCATGCACTTTTTGAACCCAGAGGGTTTATGCTCCTTACTTTCCTTGGACATATTACACACACACACACAACCCAGAGAGATGAAAGGGAGAAAAGGAGGAGGACTAGGTCCTCTAACTAAAATGGGCCTAGCCCTAAGAAGGAGTTACACGAGGACTAGGTCCTCTAACTTAAATGGGCCTAGCACGGTGTAGTGAAACTAGATCTTCTAACTTAAACATACCAGAAGGGAAAGCCCATGCACACAAGAGAAACCGAATATACACAATAAATGTCTATATTTTTAAAGAAAAACAGGTAGTATACTTGCAATCCTAGTAAATTCACAAGCGGATACCCACCAAAAACAATGTCAAACTAGCAGAACTAACTGCCAAAGATGACCAAACAAATGGTCAGAATAACAACAGACAAGACAACAGGAGCCCCTGTTGACTAAAAGCGGAAAACCGCTAAAAACTCTGTCTAATATCAAAAAATCTGCAACGGTGCCTTAACTAACTGGCACACAAGATATCAATAACAACTAGTAAACTAAGCTGCACTCACAAAGGGCAAGCAATACAACTGCCTAATCTATTAGTAACACTAAATATACAATAAAAGCATTGAATATAAAGAATTTTGAAAAAACTTAGCCAGAGTCAAGAGAAGCACAACCAAACTCATCGATGCGGCAAACGAGATCTGGGGATTGTACTGGTGTACCATGGGATACCTGCTTAGCCACGAGCCAACCAGAAGTCTTCCAGCTTGTAAATCAGCCGAGTCGGAGCCAAGGAATGGCTCCGAACCCATATGTAAAAATGAAGGTGAGATCGGACTACCTAACATTGAATATTATAGACAGTGTGGATGCATCAGTTTTGCAGAATAGCATTCATGGCATCAAAGAAAAATGTGGCAAAGTTAAATATCATGATACCTGCATTGAAAGAAAAACTGCTGATTGACAGCAAGAGATATGTTTTAAAGTGTGCAGGTAATACCTACAAAGATAGTGCAGTAAGTGTAATAAATAAGAGTCCTAAAGGGAGAGGGGAAAGAATTTCACATGCAACAAAACTGGTCTTTCAAACACTGCAATGCATCACGTTTTCTGACAAAAGTAGACAGCATGAGTAAGGCAGACACCTGGAGGCAAAGAACTTTAGACTGTAAAGATCTGGGTATGCCAATAAAGATTATCCAGAATGGTTGCACATAACTGAGTGGTCAGAAGACATGAATTTGAATCATAAATGCAGAATGCATGTATGTAATTCTCTGTGGAAGAAGGGATTTAGAGTACTAACAAGGAAACTAGTTATTTTTGTGTTGAATATGATGCAGAGCAGATATCTGTTTTAACCAAATATGCAGCTGAAAGATTTAGGAAATGAAAATGCTTGCCTTTTTTAAAAAATAAATAAATAAATAAATAAATAAATAAATAAAAGTTCACAGAATCATGGAAGCAGGACTGCCAGGCTGTGTCATGTTAAAGGTAATTTAAGCCATATACTTACTAGAAGGACCATGGAATTTAAGATGAAGACATTGTGTTAGTTGTGCTTCCCTCAGCAGAAACACATTTTTGGATAAATGAAAGTCTGTTAGAAATAACAGAAAAAGTGAATAAGATGAACTACAGAGTTAGAGAATGGCAGGGAGAGACTAGAACAGCTATACCTTTGCACATTCTTACACCACGTAGAGCACAAACCTCTGTATTCAACTTGCATGCAAATATTAGTGCGTAGAATGAACGGGATGAAGAAAGAAAACTGACCTCTAAGCCAGCAGATAAGGTAAACAGGAAAATACCTAAGCCACAGAAATAAGAATTAAGGAAGTATTTGCTAGGGAGTAAGGAAGTGTTTTTAGTGCTGTCCTGGAGAATAAATGCTACTGAAAAACAAGCTACAATGATTGCAGGGAAAAGTTTAGTTCAAAACAATAGAAAATGCGTTTTCTCAATTTTTGTTTTTCAAGATAAGTTTGTTTGCAATCAGCTTCGTGGATACTAACATTTTCTAGTTAATAAAATAAACAATTTTTACATAATAATTGAAAATATAACATTAAAAATACACTAAATATAAAAGGTAGACTTCCTGATGTCTTACATTAATTGAATGCGCAGAAAACAAATAGTTACATAAGCTGTGTGAGTAGCCATTAATTAGTACTAACTGTAATGTCAACACCATAGTAGTGCAATTAGATAATTGCAAACTTGTTATATTAACAGTTGCAACAAAAACAAACTGTGGCAATTAAGAAATTGTTATTTAAGATAACTGCTGCACAAATATTCTGTGTATTACGAGTGCATATTTATAGACACACACACACACACACACACACACACACACACACACACACACACACACACACACACACACACATGAATTCATTTCAGAATGTCGAAGGTTCAAAACTTCGAATGTCATATGGTCGAGACCATATGATCAAAGTTTTAAAACTTCGAAATTCTAAAATGAATCCCAACACAAATCATGTTCCTTAATGTTTCTGCAGGGGGCTGCACCCTCCCACCCCCACGACTGCACTACAGCGAGGAAAAGGAAAAATTTCCTGTTCTTTTTAAAACTTCGATCATATGGTCTCGACCATATGAAATTAGAAGTTTTGAAACTTCTACATTCTGAAGTGAACCTATATATACACATATAGATTCACAGTGAATTAAGGTGGGATGATTCCTCTCTGACAATTTGCTTTATATATAGATCCACTGGCAAAGAAAATAAGAGACACACAAATTTAAGGCTATAACTTGTATGGTAAAACAAGAAAAGTCAGCTTTATTTGCAGATGACATTTCAGTGTTGTGGGATATTCTGAGACCGTTTTGAGTCTTTCCTGGTTATAAAACATGAAGATAAAACAAAGGCTATAGCTGTAAACTATGTACCAATGCATGAAGTGGCTCAGCCAATAACCACATGTATATGGACACATAAAAGAAAGCATTGGGATATATGGATTAAAAAGGATTGTATTATGGCAGCAAAGGATATCTGGGGAGAGACTGAACAAAAGATAATGCAAAAAAAAAAAAAAAACATACTGGAAGCTCTTCATTTTGGATATAGACATTAAAATACAAGCAGTAAAGCATTTCTCGTCCTTTTAATGTTATACATAGATCAGGCATAGAATTTGGGGACCCACAGCTGATAAAGAAATGGAATAATTTAGTTGGGAGGGGAAGATTTATGTTGGATAAGTTGATTCTCCTTACAGAACAAGGACGTTTAAGATTACCTGATTTGAAGAGATAGCTCAGAGCTGTACAATTAAGGCTCATATACATAACACAAGCAGAAGGTTATAAATCAAAGTGGAAAGGGGTGATGTAGAAACAAAAGGGGAAAGGGTTTGAAAAGTAAGGACAGAGTAAGATTTTTGAAAGCAGGTCCTCAAGGAGAACAACAACTATACAGAATATTATGTTCCTAAAGTAAAAGAAAGTATTTTAAGAACCAAGCCAACTGAGGAATGGAGAAAGGAAATTTTATCAAAAGGAAATACTGCAGACAGAGGTACAAAAAATAGGCACCATGCAGCTGGAATTTACTGTAGAAAGTCTGAAAAGGAAACAAGGTATTGTGAGCAAATAATTAGGCATGGAAGAGTCTGATGACGTCAGGCATAAGTTTGAACTAAGTTAGAGACTGACTTCACTACCAGGGACTGATAGCAGAGCACAGGGAAACAAAGGAGTAGGGGAGTGCTAAGTGAAAGACCAGCAGAGCACAGGGAAAGGAAGGAGTAGGGGAGTGCTAAGTGAAAGACCAGCAGAGCACAGGGAAAGAAAGGAGTAGGGGAGTGCTAAGTGAAAGACCAGCAGAGCACAGGGAAAGAAAGGAGAGTAGGTGAGTGTAAGTGAAAGACCAACTCTGGTAGAGTTTTTAATGGAGTCGGGAACAAAAGTTGCTCTTAAGAAGGGTAATTAGTAGGATGTATAAAATATTACATGAACATTGTAAGAATCAATCAGAGGAGGTTAGAAAAGATTGGGAAGAGGGAATGGAAAGCTAATACACAAAAGAACAATGCAAAAATATATGGTTTCAAGTATGCAGCAAAGTCTAGCAGATTTAGGATTTTTACTTGGAAGTATTTGCTTTGATATTTTTATACCTCAAGTACACTTCTGAGAATTTTTCCTCAGGTAGACAGCAAATACATGAGGTGTGATGGGACAGAGAGAGAAAGAGAATTGTGAATAGGATTTTTTGTAATGAGAAGGCAGATTCTTAAAATTCAGTACAGAGTAATTTGTTAGAAATAGTGGAGGAGCAAATGACTGTAACTAAGGAAATTATACCATTATCTGGGATACAAGATCTAAATGGTCTCGGATGGCAAGGTCTTATTAAGTTTAAGGCTATTAGATGTGAAAAAAACAATTAGCAGAAAATGGAAATCAGAATCTAAATAAACTGCAACCAAAGTACTGAATATTCTAAAGGAAATAAAAGAACTGGAGGTAGGATCTTTAGTAAAAGGAAGGCACAAAACTACGTAGACGTAAATAGAATTAGTGGGAAAAAATATAATGTTCAGGAGAAGTGAGGCTGAAGAGAAGGCAGGAATTGAGCAATTTGCGTAATACTGGAGTAAATGTTGAAAAGAAAACAGATCTATAATTCATACAACTGAAAAATAATTTTTGCTATGTTTTGTTTTCTTTTCTATTTTTGGTTATGCAGCTATGCCTACAATATTTAAAAGGCTGCAGTCTGTAACAATGAATGCCCAAAAGAATGACTGTTCTTTTTTCCTTGCTTTCAGCCTGCTGGGTGCTTGCGTGTCAGATCATGGTACAGCGAGATCTGGCAATTTGCCATTTCTCTGCTGTTTGATCTTGGAATTATTATATATTTGTCTATATATATATATATATATATATATATATATATATATATATATATATATATATATATCTGTCTGTCTACCTATGTATATTTAAAATTTGCAGGACGTGAGAGGTGACTCTCTCTAAAAAGATTGCTCTTTTCAAGAAGTATATTACAGATTATACTATGTTTTATTCTGAGATGGTCAAAGGACTAAGGAAGGTTCTCCCATCCCCATTGTTGTGCAATCTTGGAGTTGGTATATTTAGGAAGTAGGGAGTCTGGGGGATGCAGTCCCCCATTTGGGGGTGCAAGAGGGCTTATACCCCTGCAAAAAAGAATTTTTGTTTCTGATATTTGCTTTTGACCATATGAACGGTTGATGTATTTCTATAATGTTCTAACTGTATTGTTCTAGGTTTGCAAACAAAAGGAATATTTATTATCTATAGTGCCTCAGTTACTCTGGGTGTTATTACACACATACACACACACACACACACACACACACACACACACACACACACACACACACACACACACACACACGGATTCCTTTAACAAGCTCAATGTTTCAAAACTTCAAACTGCAAATGGTTAAGATCATAAAATCAAAGTTTTGAAACTCTGAACGTTTTGAATGGAGATTGCGGTATAGCATGGAACTGGAAATTTACCATTTTCTTTACTGTAGTGCAATCTTGTCATTGGTATATTTATTTAGCAGGGGGTGTGGGAGGTGCAGTGGTGCTTGCACGGTTGCGAAAAAGGAAAGAAAATAATTGTATTTTTTTGTATTACAATTTCAAAGTTTCAAAACTTCGATCTTATGGTCTCGACCATTTGCAGTTCGAACGTTTGAAACTTCAAGCTTGTAAAGTAGATCCATTTATATATACACACACATATATATATATATATATATATATATATACATATACACACACACACACACACACACACATATATGGGATCTGGTCATTTGTGTGAACATTCAGTGTATCAAATGCTCATTTTGAGGGATGCATGCTTTATCCTAACAGGAAATTTTGTGTGTGTGTGTATGAATGCTTAAGGTGGTAGGGGGACAGATGTAGTACGTGCAAGAGTGTGTGCATTTTACACTAAAAGTTAAATAAGGTGATAGATTTAAATGTACGTGCATGTGTTCAGATGCCCCTGTCCCAGCAGGGATGCAGGTGGAATCCCAGGGATGTATTTTCTGTTTCCCATCCAGTTATCCCTGTTGCACTTAAAAAGGGATAATGAGGTGCTCTGCTTGACGTGGGCGATATGGTGGTCAAAAGTCATATTGCTATCAACCTGGCTGCCCAAGTCCCTCACGACTGACTGCATGCTTAGGACCTTATTATCAAAGTGATAATTTGTGGGGATGTCACTCTCCACAAAGGGGATGATGATGCATTTTTTGGCATTCAATTTGAGGCCATGTTTCTGACACCAGTCATTTGTTTGGGTGAGACCCTCTTGGAGGATGTCCACATCACCAGAGGAACTAATGACAGCACCCAGCTTGCAGTTATCTGCAAACTTGCTCAGCCATAGCGCACTGGTTTTGGCCTGCACCTCATCAAAGTATATCCCAAACAACAGAGACCCCAGGAACGAGCCCTGGGGTACACCACACTTTACGGGTCTACTACTTGAGGTGGATTCCCCTATTCTGACTAGGTGGGTTTTGTCAGTGAGCTAGCTTGTGACCCATCTGGTAACATACTGATTAATTCTTAGTTGAGAGCATTTATCTAGTATACCCTAGTATCGAAGGCTTTAGTATCGATGGCTTTAGTGACTGTCTCAAAGAAGTCAACCAAGTTTAATAAGCATGACTTTCCCTTGATGAAACCAAACTGTGTGGGATCGAGTGTTTGGAGGTTGCCAATGTACTTGTTAATGGAGGTCCATAATAATCCATTCCATGGTCTTGCAGATCATGCTAGTTAGCCTGATGGGTCTATAATTTCCTGGATCAGTGGACGCTCCACTTTTGTGCAAAGGGATGACAGTGGCCATCCTTCACTTAGCTGGGATGAAGCCGGTACTCAGGCTTTAGTTGAATAGTGTACCTAATGATGCTGCAAGTTCTTGCCTGAGTTCATGTAGGATGCAGCCTGGGATGTTATCTGGTCCCATGGAGGCTGCATGTTTTGCCTTTGAAAGGGCAGCAATGACTTGCTCCCTAGAGATAAGGGGAGAGTGCATGTGCTGGGGATGTCCTGATTTACTGATGGGGTTCAGAGGAATGAAGTTTTTGCCGAACCTGTCTGCCAGCAGGTTGGCTATATCAACTGCATTTGTGTATGTGGTGTCCTTGACCACCAGTTCTGAGCAGATCTGAGTGCTTACTTTGAGATTAAGGACATAACAGTGGATATAAAAAAAGTGTACACACCCCTGTTAAAATGCCAGGTTTTTGTGATATAAAAAATGAAACCACAATAAATAATTTCAAAACGTTTCCCACCATTAATGTGACCTATAACCTGTACAATTCAATTGAAAAACAAACAAATCTGTTAAGGGAAAAAATATGAAAAATAAAAAATGTACAATAAGCTGGTTGCATAAGTGTGCATACCCTTAAACTAATACTTTGTTGAAGCACCTTTTGATTTAATTACAGCATTCAGTCTTCTTGGGTACACACCTGCCATCAATTAGAGAGACTCTAATTAACCCCAAATAACGTTCAGCTGTCCTAGTAGGATTTTCCTGACATTTACTCAGTTGCCTGCTACAACAAAAGCCATGGTTTGCAGAGAGCTTACAAAGCATCAAAGGGATCTCATTGTTGAATTGTATCAGTCAGGAGAAGGGTACAAAAAATTTCCACAGCATTGGATATACCATGGAACACAGTGAAGACAGTCATCAAAAAGTGGAGAAAATATGGGACAACAGTGATGTTGCAAAGAACTGGACGTCCCTCCAAACTTGATGAAAAGACAAGACAAAAACTGGTGAGGGAGGCTGCCAGGAGACCTACAGCAACACTGAAGGAGTTGCAGGAATTTCTGGCAAGTACTGGTTATGTACTACATGTGACAACTATTTCCCGTATTCTCCATATGTCTGGGCTATGGGGTAGGTTTGGAAGATGGAAGACTTTTCCCACACAGAAAAACATCCAGTCCTGGCTAAAATTTTCAAAACAATACATCAAGTCTCCCAAAAGCATGTGGGAAAATGTGTTATGGTCCTATAGATTCATCACCCAAAGACTCCTATGCTGTGGAATAAAATGTATATGTGAGGCAGAGCACAAAAATCTTGACCAATGGATGGATTACCTCAGTGTCACTGCTCAACAGAGGCACAGCAAAATAATGGGTATAGTTCCCCATACTAAAGGGCGTAAAGCACAAAACTATGGGCTAGGCTTGTAAATGCCATGAACCTATGAACCTATGAGACCAAGGTTGAACTTTTTGGCCACAATTCCAAAAGGTACGTTTGGTGCAAAAACAACACTTTGCATTACCAAAAGAACACCATCCCCATGGTGAAGCATGGTGGTGTTAGTTGCTTTTCATACGGTGGAACTGAGGCTTTAGTCAAGGTGGCAGGAATTATGAACAGTTCCAAATACCAGTCACTTTTGGAAAAACAAAAAGATGTCAAACAGCCACTCGCAAAGTACTACTTTAACATATAAAAAGTTTATTACAACTACACACGTTTTCGTCACTCTGCTAGAGTAACTTCTTCAGAAGTAAACCAACTACAATGTTGCAGTTTATTTAAAACCGGCCTCCCTAAGACCCATGTGATAGCGCTGGCCAACCAGTATTCAACATTTGATAAAAGCCAAATTCAAAGCAACAATGCGAAGTTTGATAACTGGTTTAGATATTGAAACTTTCAATTAATTAAGCATGTGTGCTAAAAAATGGAAACACAGTGTCAAACAAAATCAGTACATTATAAGAAAACTTCTTAAAAAGGCACCATTTTTAAAAAAACAGAGATAACCATGCGTAAAAAGTTGTGTAATTAACCACGGACTATTTAGTAACACCATTATACATAACTGTAAAAACTACAATAATCAGTAGTTAAAACTCAGCAATAATGTGTTAAAGGTTAAAATGATAGCAACATCTCTAGAGAGACTTTTATCTCATGCAACTCTTAAGTTTCAGTAAGCAAGCTATATTACAATTGTCAATGAGACCAGGATGGGAAAATGCATTTAATGCCAATTGCCATTCAGGTTCTCGAGACTCTAAAAGTAATGAAGTTGGACCTCCCCTAATGTCTTGTACAAGTTGATCTATTGCTTGAAATTGAAAAGTATGACCTGCTTTCAAATTAATACGTTTAACAAGGGCATTGCCATTTTTATTTTTTAGAAATGGCATATGTATGTTCATAGATTCTCTCATGGAATTTTCAGTACGTTTTTCCTAAATAAAATGCTGAACAGTTTTTACAACTTGCTAAGTAAATAATACTTTTAGAATTACAGTTGAGCTTGTGTAGGATGTGGTATTTTTTATCCTCAGTTTCAAAGGAACTACCCGTTTTAATGTACTTGCACATCTTACAAGCTCCACAAATAAAACAACTGTGTAACCTTGTGTTAATTCTAAGTTTTTTAGCTTCAAGCATACTTTTCAAATTAAAACCCCTTCTATAAACAATTGTTGGATGGGGGCCAATTCTCTCCATTAACAAGTTGTCCTTGTGTAAAAAATGCCAGTTCTTATATAAAACAAATCTAACTTAGTCACTATCGTTGTTAAAAGTAGTAGTAAAACTCGCACTACAAGTGTGACCTTGGTCATGATGACTGACCACAGTCGCACTGCATCTCGAAGATGCCATCACACTAGTTACACTTGGAAGCTGGCAGTCATTCCCTACAGAATTAGTAGTAGTACTACAGCCATCTTCAGGAAATGCCATGTGGTTAGAAACCATTGGGGTTAGAATAGGGATGAAAATACCCACCCTACATTTATATTTCACCTCCGTAGTTAGTTCCTCAATTAAATGGATAGGATAACCCCTGTTCAAAAACATGTTTTCCAATAAGTGGCATTCTGTTAAAAAGTCTGCCTCCAGTGAGCACATCCTGGCTGCCCTAATAAGTTGACCTTTTATTACAGAATGTTTCTGTTTATAAGGATGCGCACTAGAGTAATGTAGGAAAGTATTGCAATATGAAGGTTTTCTATAAATAGTAGAACTCAACCTTTTGTTAGTAGAAACTTTAGTAAGTTTATTAATGTTGCAGCTGCGTTCATGTCACCTTTAAAAATGATAAAGATATCATCTAAAAATCTCGTGTAATACACTAAAGAATTTTTGACATCAGGTTTATCAAAGATGAACAATTTTTCCCAATAGGCCATAAAAAGGTTAGCTAAACTAGCTCCAAATGGGGAGCCCATAGCAACCCCGTGTCTTTGTAGATAATATTGGGCATTAAATAAGAAAAAAATGTGTCAATATGATGTCAATAAGTTCAGAGACCAAGTCGATGTGTCTAGTTGAAGCAATTTTTTCTTTCATCATTAACGCTATCCATTCTACTGCTTCTATGTATGGGAAAGAAGTATATGAGTCAACCACATCGATGGTAAGAAAATTATAATCCTGTTCCAATGGTAAATTATCCAGCATTTCTAAAAAAGACCACAAGTCTTTACAGACCTGTAGGACAAGTTTTAAATATTTTTGAAGTATAGAATCTACCACTTTTGCACAAGGATAGGTTAACGATGCTCTCCCATCAATAAGAGGCCTCATTAGTGGGTTGAACATATCCTTGTGTATTTTGGGGATACCAAACATTATTGGTGTCTTGGGAAAAGGAATATTTATGTAATTAAATGTATCCAAATCTATTTTTGCTTCAATAAATAAGTCTCTAAAGTAACTTCTGACATTTGCCTGTGCTACGTTATATTTGTGCAAAGATTACTTAGAATAGGCTAAGTTGTCTAGAACCAATTCCATCCTATTATTGTAGTCAGTAATGTTAAAAATGACTAAACCCCCTCCCTTGTCAGGTTTAATAATATGCACTAGCAGAGATCTCAAAAGATTCAGAGCTTGCACCTGCTCATAGCTCACGTTATGGTGTTTAAAGTAGTTTGTATATGTGCGTGTATACGGAATGCGTCTAATATCTAGTTCACATACATTCTCAAAGAGATGTAATAGAGGGTGCAGTGGTGGATTAAACGTGCTAGATGGTTTAAAACTAGAGTGGGGGGGGGGTCATTGACACCCAGAAGAAAGGATAAATTCAATTTTCTGACATAACACTTCAAGTCAATCAGGGTTTTAGCAATATTCACATTTTTACTAGGAACAAAGGTATTATCCTTTGCTAATAAGTCTATTAGAATTGGCTCGATAATGATAGATGAAAAATTATAAATATTAAAGTCACCACGAGAGTTTTTTAAAATAACAGGTTTAATAGAAGTGTGTGCTGGAGAAGAGTCCACTATCTCTTCCTCCGGTTGTTCCAACCTTTGTTCCTCTGATTTCGAGGACGACGTGAATATGTAGTATTCTTGGAGTTCCCCACCTGGTGAAAAACCTGCTCAGCCTGATGGTTGTTCGAAGCTTGTCCAGTAAATTGACCATTAGAGTAAGTATTATTAGACCGCAGTCTTTCACTGCGTCTCACAGGTTCAGAAGGCTGCTCGTTGTTTTCATCATCATTAATGTTAACCTCAAGTGTGTTTTCGGGGTTACCAGTAGGAACAGAACCCTGTGGAAAACGGACTGACTTATTGTTATGCCAAATTTGAGCCACCTGAGGTTTAGGATACGCCGATCCGTTGTTATAAGCCAAACGGTCATGGAGCAATTTTTTTATTTTATTACTTTTTAGTCTATCCAAGAGTTGATCTATACCAGTCACTTTTGGCCCAAAGCTTTCAGGCATCTGCTAGAAAGTTGAAGCTGAAGAGGAAATTCACCTTTCAACACGACAATGACCCGAAGTATACATCCAAATCAACAAAAGAATGGCTTCAACAGAAGACAATTAAAAAGTTTTGGAATAGCCCAGCCAGAGCCCAGACCTAAATCCCATAGAAAATATGTGGGGTGACCTGAAGAGATCTGTGCACAAGAGATGCCCTCGCAATCTGACAGATTTGAAGGGCTTTTACAAGGAAGAGTGGGCAAATACTGCCAAGTCAAGATGTGCCATGCTGATAGACTCCTACCCAAGAAGACTGAATGCTGTAATTAAATCAAAAGGTGCTTCAACAAAGTATTAGTTTAAGGGTGTGCACACTTCTGCAACCAGCTTATTGTATGTATTATATTTGTTATATTTACCCCTAACAGATTTGTTTTTCAATTGAATTGTACAGGTTATAGGTCACATTAAAGGTGGGAAAAGTTTTGAAATGATTTATTCTGGTCTCATTTTATATATCACAAAAACCTGGCATTTTAACAAGGGTGTGTACACTTTTTATATCCACTGAATGTCAAGAAGGCCTTATGATTGTCTTTAGTAGATGTGGCCAGTTTGGACTCAAAGTTTGCTTTGGAGGATTTCACTAGTGCTCTTATTTGCTTGTTCAGGCTAATGAGATATTTCTTCTAATTAGGTAGCTGCTCCTCCTTGGTCCTGGACAGCATTTTTTTCCTTTTATTATTTATTTATTGCAGATGCCCACCAGACAAGTTTACTCTTCCTTGAGGAGGAGGAGGAGGATTTTGTCCTGTCGGTATTCCTGATTCCATGCAGCTATATAAATGCTCATATAGTACTTTGGTGTAGGATTGGACATTTGTGCCAGTCCCAAAGAGGGGGAGGAGGGCTGTGAAGCTGTTTATACCTTCCCACAGGAGGTTGTAATCAACTTTGGAGAAGTGTTTTTGTTTGACCCTAGCGGGGGGGGGGGGGGGGCAGGAAGATGGTGACTTCAAAAGTGACCACTTTGTGGTCGGATCTTACCAGGAAGGATGACACTGCAGGCATGCTGCAGTGGTTACTCATGTTGGTTAACACCATGTCCAAGATATTATCACCTCTTTTGGGGGTACAGATCAGCTGGTCCAAGGCATTTGCATTGACGAAATCAAGGAATCTCTGGGCATTTGTGTTTTGGCATGAGTAGTTTTCCAATCTATGGCTGGATAGTTAAAGTCACCTAGGATCAGAGTAAAGGGTTGAATACTGATAAATTTGAAGCGATCTTGAGTCAAAGTTGGGGGTCTGTAGATTCAGTATCTGTCTGCCTGGGACAACATGATGGACAAACCACAATGCTTTGCCAGAGATGGTCTGCACCTGTCACCCCTGTGATTCAGGTTACTGGCTAAAGCTCTTGCCACCCCTATAGTGTCTTTCTTAGGTAAGGTTCAAAGGACAAAACCATCACCATAACAGGTACAAGCATGCAAAATCTGAAGGTAATGCTACTCAATGCTAGAGTCTAAACCTCAAAATGCATTCTCTCGAGGCAGTCCTAAAAATGGAGAACATCGATATCTGTGCAGTAACTGAGACCTGGTTCGAGACTCCAGAGAGCACCCCTGCAATACCAGGCTACAACTCATATCACACTTTTCGGCCACCAAACCAAGACTGAAACACTAAAGGTGGAGGAGTGTCCATATTCACCAAGGATATTCACACCTCCAGGCTAGTTGTCCAACACAATGCATCTGAAATTCCCCAGGTGCAACTAACACTAGGTAAGACTACAATCCAAATTGTAGCTTGCTACAGATCCCCCACCATGCCCCAAGATTCTCACTACACCTTTCTAAACATACTGGAAAATATTAAGATACAACCAAACACCCTAATACTGGGTGATTTCAGCTACCCTGCCATTAGCTGGGAAAACTACTCGGGTACCAACACCTTTTCCCAACAATTCTTGGAATTCATAAATTCCAATGCCCTGGATCAACTAATCCATTGTCTCACCAGGGGCTCCAATAACATGGGAGATAGATGCTCCACACCAGTGGTCAACCCCTCATTGGTCAGGTCTGACCATAAGCTAATCACCCTTGACATCCACATCCCACCCCCACCTCCCAGTAAGGAAACCTCTGTAAAAAAACTTCTCCAAAGCCAACTTCATGCTACTCAAGTCAGAAGTGACAAGCTTCATGACACCCATGCAGACAGGAGTTGAATGTTCAACTGCTGAATCCTACACTAAGGCACTGTACGAGCACATCCACTCATGCATGAAGCGTGCAATCCCAAATAGAACCAAGACGCTCTCCTCCAAAAAACAGAAGCCAATCTGGTGGTCCCCTCCAATAAACAAACTATACAACAGAAGGAAGAAACTGTTGCAGAAAAGAGGAAAATCCCAGCATGCAAAAAAATCCCTTACCAGCATCAGTAAGAAGCTGAGCTCCCTCATAAAATCCTCCAAAGCAAGTTACGAAAATAAAATTGCTAAAGATTCCAAAGACAACCACAAGGCATTCTACAGTCATGTCAAGAATCTAAATGGCAATGCTCAGATCTGCTCTTAGCTACAACCGAATGGCATTAAATATACTGATCCCAAGGGTATTGCCAATATCCTGGCAGATCGATTTAGTGCCAACTTCACCACCCCTCACCCCCTAAAGGGCCCATCTCAATACCAAAAGATTGCCAAATTCAGGTAAACACGGCCATACAAGTAGAAACTGCACTTTCCAAAGCTAAGAATACAGCATCCATGGAACCAGATGACATCCCAGGCTGTGTACTACATGAACTACAAAATGAACTGGCACCTCACCTAAGTGTCATGTTTAATCATAGCCTTACCTCAGGCTTCATGCCCACTGAGTGGCGCATAGCTAAAGTTATCCCACTCCACAAAGGGGATCTACCTTGGATGCCGGGAACTACCGCCCTATCAAAATCTCAGGAGTCGGCCGACCGGCACTTGTGAACTGCTTCTGCTTCGGGCACCGCGTGGCAAGAAAGACTGAAGAAAATGGCGTTGGCTGCATCTTGTATACCCCTGTCGCACTGACGTCAGCAGGGAGGCGACAGCAACCGACGCCGGACCAAGACTTTGGAACTCTGAATGACTGTGGGACCGCCTGATGGCAGGATAACCCAAGTGTAATGACTGCAGCAGTGTAACACGATAAACATCTGCAAGGGCATGAAACCTATAAGCAAAGACTTTGGGTTTGTGAAGGGCCGATCTCATCTCCTGAACCAGATTGACTTCTTCAAATTAGTCCACACAGCCTATCTAGACCTCACCAAGGCCTTTGACCCCATCCCCCACTCTGGCATCATAGATAAACTTACTAAGCTGAGCATAAATCCCTACGTCACTCGATGGGTTGCCAACTGGCTTACTGACAGAACCCAGACTGTAAAAGTAGCTGACTCCAAATCCAGCTCCAGACAGGTGACAAGTGGAGTACCTCAGGGTTCAGTCCTGGCACCGCTCTTGTTTAGCATCTACTTCTCTGAAGTACAGGCCAATAATAAGAGACTCTGGCTAACAAAGTTTGTAGAGGTCTGCAAAACGGGAGCCATTATTCAATCCCCAAATGATGTGGATATGTTACAAAAGGGCCTTACAGAAACAGATACTTGGTGCCAGAGCCATGGGCTCAAGCTTAATGCCAAGAAACGTAGAAGTTATCCCCTTTGGGAAAAAACATGTACCCATGAATTACCACATAGGTGGCAGTACACTAAACACCTAAAGTGTGATGAGAGACTTAGGGACACAGGTGGACAGTGGTCTCACCTTCGATGCCACATCGCCACAACAGTCAGGAAATCCTGCTATGTGGCACACCTCATCACTAAGGGCTTTTCATCCAGAAAAAAGGAGGTCATTGTCCCACTGTACTCATCCCTCATTAAACCCATTATAGAGTACAACGCCCCGTTTGGTATGTACCTCACAAGACATCTGCAACAGCTGGAAAGACCACAGAAATACCTCAATAAAAGAATCACAGGCCTAAAGTAGATGCCCTATGCTGACCGTCTAAAAAAACTCCAGCTATACTCGGTGGCATATCGTCTACTCAGAGGTGATCTCTGCTTAACATACAAGGCCATGTCAAACCCTGAGCTGTTGGACATGCTCCACTTAAAGAAATCCCAATCCCTCAGAGCCACATGCTCCAGGGATCTAAACCTTGTCATCACAATGAACAAAACATGCTGGAGGGATAGGTTCCTGACCCAGAGACTCCCCATACTCTCCTAACCCAGAGACTCCCCATACTCTGGAATAGACTGCCCATACATGTCAAGCAGAGCGCCTCCTTGGCCCTCTTCAAAAGGAACCCTAACAATTGGATGTGAGATGGGAAATTCACCTCGGGGATCATGTCAGTTGCCCTGCTAGACAGGGGTCCAGGGAAGTAAATATTGTGGGAAGAAATATCCAGGGAATTGCTATGGCTAGGCTTGTATAGGCCGATAGCGTAATACCAACCTATGAACCTATATAGATATATATGCACATATATACACACACATACAGTATTCCACGTTTCTGATATCTACCATATCTGGGTGCCCTTGCCTATATTTTCTCTTTTTTCTCTGTATTTTTATCTTTGGAGCTGCATTACTTGTACTGATTAATTTGGTTATGTCCTACGTAATACTGTTGGTGATGTGGTATTCATGAATCCAGTGTCAAGCTAGCAAAAGTATCATATTGAAGAAAAATCATAGTAAGAAAATTACTGATTTTTATTAAATAACTAGTTTTGTGAAACACACCCTGTATCCTTCCAAACCAAACAGTTTTACTTAATAAAGCCTGGATATTGAATCAGAACATGTTAAAGGCTACTAATATAAATTTAAGTTTTTAAAATTATATTCAGAAATATAAGCTTGAGGATATCCTAACAAAAGGATTAAAAACTCACAGCAGATTCACATTTCAGTATGAACAGCACTGACCAGACTAGTTAACAACTGTTATCACTGTTTATCACCCCACTCTAAAAAAAATTCTCAATCAAAACAGGTCAGTCTCTGGCATTCTGCTTCACAAAATACATATCCACTAACATCTTGTGAAGGGAGGAAGGCATACATTAAAATGCCCATGATTTGCATCAGAAAAACAGCATTTACTAAACTGACACCCACAATATGGAATCAACTATCCCCAGACATTAAGTACCATTCTTTGTTTCCAAATGTCAAAACAGTACTTCTAGGCCCTTGGGCCGATAGCCTAGTACCTACCTATGAACCTATACAGTGTAAATGCTATCTTATCATCTAATGACTCAACTTATTTATCTTGTGTTTCTTTACCAGAAAACACCAACTGGGAAAATTAACCCATTTCCAGTGGAGGCCTGGGAAGAAAAATCCCATAATTAAAAGGGACACATTTTCCTCAGATGCATCCTTCATCTTTCATTTTATGAATTACATTTCAGTGAACTATCAGTGTTCCAAGGCCTTCCTAAGATCCACAAGAATCCTATTCAACCTCCGTTTCTTCTATTGTTTCTGGACTGGGGTGGCTTACGGAATCTTTTACCATGTTCATCAAAAAAGAATTGAGACCCATTGTGTATTCATCACACTTGGTTCTCAAATATACATGGCAATTTCTTGTGACGTTGTGTAATGCTACTGAAAAGAATACATATGTAGAAGATTGCTTTCTGATTACCATGTACGTAGTATCGTTGTTTACTGTGATTCCTAATGCTGAAGGGACAGGGATGGTTAAAAGTTATCTGATTAGAAATGGTTGTTTGACATATGCTAGGATTAATTTGATTTGAAGATATATTCATGGTATGGACAAGGTCGCTTCAAACTTTTAATGAAATTATTCTGTACTTATTAACTATGACTACTTTTTTAAAATTTACTTATGATTGTTCTATGACTGAAACTGACTTTTTAGATATGAACATTTTAAGGGGACCTAACCATGTTTTTAGTACTGATCTATTTAGGAAAGCATGCCATAGGAATACATTTGTTATATAGGAGCAGCATGCACCCTAGTTTTTTTACAGAAATATTTTAAAAAGGACAGGGGATAAGACTAGGTTGACAGTGATGTAAAATTTCAGAACAGACCATATTTTATGCAACAAGAGTTTCTAGATAGAGGATATAAGTTTAATGAAGTGGAAAAGATGAAAAGAGATGTTAATAGTTTGCATACATGTAGAGCTAAACCTTTTTTGCTACACCTAGTCTAGTACCTGAGAACGACTGTTCGAATGATGACATTTGTCTGTAGTCTTTAGTGACACCAGTCAAATCTGTAATGTAATTCACAGGAATTGGCCTATTTTGACGGCAGATCCTAAGCTCAAGAGAGTAGTTGGTGAAGCACCGTGATTTTGTTATAAAAACAAGAAATCGCTTAAAAGGCTACTATGTTGTAAGAATAGATTTGTTGAGCTTAGTAATGGTTTACAGCCATGAGGAACATTTCCCTGTAGATGCTGTAATTTTTGTAGTTACATTAGTAGTGAAGATACATTTGTACATCCAGTAACATTACAGAGGTTTATTCCTAAGGAACATGCAGATTGTCAGGTTGTAATACTAAGAATGTAGCTTATTTAACATGCTATTGCACGTGCCAAAGTTTCTATGTAGGGAAGACAAATTGTATATTATTAGAACGCATTAGAGAACACATCTATAAGATTTGTATAAGTGATGTTAAGATTGCATTAGAGAAACAATATTTGGAAGCTGGACCTAAAAATTCCTTCAATTGTATGGTACAAGACGTATTTGAGGAAAGTGAAAGGATGGGTGATTCAGTACTCTTACAGAGCAGAGAGACAAGAAACTATATGGATCATTAAATTGCAAGCCCATAAGGAACAGAGTTTGACTGGGAAGGTCCCCTAAAGACCTGTACTGAAATCTTGTGGTTTAGTGAAATGACTGGATACTTTGTTATCCGATTGGTTATATTGTACTAATTGATGTTATTTTATTGGTTTTTGCAGTGAGGTTTTAGTATATATACTTATTTTGTTGATTTTAATTTATTATGGACTGATGAAGCATCATACACTGGCATGAAAGCGCTTACCAGAATACATTTTTTTAAATTCTTATTTTATTCACATTGAGGCCGTGCCTGTATGCTTCATTGCTTATATACACTCTTCCTACTAGTTTTGGTTTTACTCGGAGCATACTTTATTTACTGGGATAGTTTTTACTTCAGTAAACTACTTAATTTTACTTTTTTCATCTTGGGTTCCATACAAATAGATGCTACAATGCACATGTCAAGAAAAAAAATACCTGACTCTACAACTTTAAGTTGAGAAAGCAGCAAAACTATCTGCATTTTTTTGTAAAAAACTTAAATCAATAAAAAGCAATCCACTAACACACCTTGGTTTATTGAAAGATCAGTGGTGTCTCCAGGTTTCAGCAGATGGCATGCAAGTCATGCAAAGAGCAAATAAATAAATACTGTGTGTACATGATACATAATGTCCACCTGTGGTCTAACTAAATGAAGTTTGCCCTTCATTATAGGAATGCAGTCCTGCAACCAAATTGAATATTACAGGAGCTTTCCCAAAATATGACATGGTCCTGATCTAAAATACAATGCACTCATCTGGTGATTTTTTTAAATTGTATTTTAATATATTTGTTAACCAGGTTAAGCCCACTGAACAAAATGTCCTTTCTTGGGGGTGATGAGGTAGTGCTATTTGGTTAAGTGATTTGTTTACAGCTACTCAGAAGGCAAATGGCAGGCCACATCAGAAAATCTTTAAAAAAAAAAAAAAAAAAAAACATGACATGTTTCAGTTTTAACATCTTTTAAGGAAGATTTTGCGAACATAACAAGCAATTCTTCTCATGACTGAAGCAGGAGCAGCAGAGCTGGAGAATGTATAAGCAGCATCATAAGAGCACTTTAAAACATGTTTACATACATAGCAAGCAGATACAAAACAGGCAGTAAAAGAATTTTACATCTTAGACTAGAAAACCAAAGAGTTAGCTTTTTCATCTTGTCCAAAGACAGATGTAAAAACTTTAACATGTGAGCTAGTTTACAATTCTGAATACTACAGCAGCAAAAGAATACAGTTTCTTTGGTAACTGGTCAAAAGCTTTCCCATCCTTGCCAGAGGGAATGGGTTATCTTAGAAAATAGGCATTTCTGCATCTAAGGTACCCTGAATAACCTATCAGAGTTCCTAGGGGCAGGATGTTGACTGTCAGGTAAGCTACAAATTCTCACGTAAACATTCTATAAAGCAGACAGAACAGGAGGAACAACTGCAGACTGATGATTATCCAGCTGTAACAAATCATACTACATTTGCTGGACAATAGGAATTCAATTCTGATCCCACTGAAAATTCTCTTTTATTTTTGATAAAATTTCAGAAAAAGAAATATCTTTTGGTTGGCAATCTGAAAGAACATTTACCTCAGAATCATAGTTTTGGGGTTGCGAGGAAAATCCTGGAGCATGACATTCTCCCTTCAATCCCTACTTTTCTAACTCAAAATCTGAGTCAGAAAGAGAAGGCCTTCTTTTCTTTTATTTATTTTTATTTTACATTTGTTAACTGGGAAAGTCTGACTGGATATAGGTCCATTTTCAGCGAAGGCCCGGGGAGAAAAGCTCCAGACATGAAGCATACATACAGTGAATTATTACAAAATGGACATTTGTTCAACAATATATACACATACATTCAAGATTTTTTAAAATAAATACACACAGGAAATAGTTGGAAATTACTAACTGATAATGGAGATCATATACATTTATAGTGGTTCATACATGGTTGAGTCAAGATATCATCCTTACATTTAATACTTTCCAGTAGGTAAGAGACATATTCTCAGTTTTCTAAACAGTTACAGAACCAGAGTAATACAATGAAAGTTTTTCCTGTAATAAGGTTTTCATTTATAGTTGATGTGTGAGTGGAGGTTAGTCAGGGTTTGTACAGGGACTAAGCCAATGTATTTTTAGGTGTTTTTTAAGAGATATTTTGAATTGGGTTAAGCAGGGAACTGTAGTAAGTTCTGCAGGAAGTTCCAGATTTTACCAGCAGAGTTGGAAAATAATGATTGACCAGCTGAATTGCTGGATTTAACAGTTTGTACTAGCATTCTGTTGGAAGAGCAGAGTGCTTTTAAGTTACTGTAGGGGGTGATGATATTTTTCAGTATGGGTGTACTGTCTGGTTGGTAGAGAACTTTGTAAACAACTATAAGTTGGTTATACTAAGGTTGGTAGGGTAGTTCTAGCCGGTCTAGCGATTTCAGGTTTTGACAGTGATGTGTTCTATATGCTGAACCTATGCAAATCTGGCAATATTATTATAGCAGCCAATACATTTACTGAGGTCTGATTTGCTTAGGTTTACAAAGATGGACGAGTCATAAAGAAGAGTTGATAGCAAATGTGTACGGTCAATCACAGTCCTAGCAGATGGGGTTATGAATTGTTTAATCTTATATAAAAGAGCCTAGTTTCTTATTAACTGTTTTAATAGTTTTGTCGATGTGAGCAAACTTAAGGTTATTGTCAATGATTACTCCTAGCAGTTTAGTACAACGTTCTGGGGAGATTATGGTACCATTGTTAGATATTATGGTGATTGATGGTAAGGGGACCTTGCGAGTGGGGGAGAAGAGTAACAGCTTGGTTTTACTTGGGTTTAACAGTAGACGGTGAGCAGTGAGCCAGTTCTCTACTTTGTTGAAAGTGTTTTGGGATAAAGACTGTATGTTTGTGGGGGAGGTGGCAGTGCAGATTAGGGTGGAGTCATCTGCATACTGAATGCACGTTGCACCTGGGATGACTTTGTGCAGATCACTAATGAAGATGGAGAATAGGAGGGGACCTAATATAGATCCCTGGGGGACTCCAAGGGTGATTGGTAAAAGGGAGGATAGGTTATCTTTCCACAGTACAGCTTGTTGTCTGCCACTTAGATAAGAATGAAATCAGCTAATTGCTAGGTTATCTACGGAGAGTGATTTTATTGTGTCGAAGAGTAGCTGGTGGCTTACCATGTCGAATGCCTTGGAGAGGTCTAGGAAGAGAGCTGAAGAGTGCTTGTTGTTATTACGGTTTTGATTTATTGTTTGAGAGAAGGAGAGAAGAGCTTTACTTTTCTTTTCTGAAGAGGAATTAGGTAAAGAAAAAACAGAAATTAATTCCCTACCAAACCTTCCCTGTAAACTGAAATAGAAACATGAGAAGCCATTTCTTTTTACGTTTCCTTCTGTCTTCCTGGGAAAATAATGGAAAAGGACCAAACTGAAGTAGGAACACTTCTCTGGGGTTCAGTCATGTTTTCCTGACCATGTGGTAGACTGTCACCTAGCCTTTTCCACAAGACTGACAACAGTGGTTTTCCCTTGTCCAAGGAAGTCAACCCAACAGCCACAGAGGATTTGTATACCACCTAGATCTTAGTGGCTGAAAGTGCTATACCAAATGGACCAAGGAAAATGGTCAGCAGTCTGAGGATCCAAATCTGGCCACAGCAGTATTGCCCATCAGTGAATCAGGCAAAACTGGAGTTGGCCTGGCACTCACTGACTACCAACTTTATTCTTCTGCTGGAAGGGGAAAAGGAAGAACCAAGGAGACCAGTAAGTGCTTCGTAGCTGCAGCCACAAAGTAAGCCACAAAGATGGTTATAGGGGCCTGTTAGAGTTGGTAATTATAGCACCAGAAAAAAGATGATTTTGAGGTAAAAGAAAAAACACTGTGACTGTCCCCAAATGCAGCAGTCTTGCCCCACACAAAAATTTATATACAAGAATATTAGAAAAAGTTGAAAAAAAAAAAAAGAGATTATGTTCTGAAAAGTATTTACAGTAATAAACTCCCACTGTATGGAATGACAGATCAAACAAAATAAATGTCCTTAGTGTAAATACTACTACTACTACTACTACTACTACTACTACTACTAATAATAATAATAATAATAATAATAATATTGACAGTATATAATATTAGTTTTATAAAAAACAGTACTTTTTCTCAGAAAAATAATACAGCAGGATTTTCCTGGAAGGGGACATATCTACCCAGCTGTGAAGGATCAATTATTGACTGTCAGTTCCATGAAGCCTCGCAGAAGGAGTGTACTTCAGTGGTAAGAAAGCTCTGAAACGTTGTGCTCTCCACCTGTTTTTTATATGGAGTGCATGACAATTACAGCATGTGGAAAGTACTGCTTAGCTTTGATAAGCTGCCCAATTGGAACTATTTTTAGCAGGACATAACCCAAATAGCCTAGGCTACTGCAACAGTGATCTAATTTTGAACAGCTATGTATATTGATAAGATCTCGACTACACCTTCACAACCAGAGCACTGACAACCATAAATTTGTTTACTTAAAAAGGCCTCTGACACTTTAAACCACTTACTTTTTATAAATCATCTGCACTTATCTGGCATCCTAATGACAACCTGTCACAAGATACCAAATTATCTGAGCAACACAACATAGATTCAAAACTCACAGGATAACCCCAACAGAAGTACACCATCAGTAGGAACTCCTTATGGCTAGGGCATTGGACTCTGATTGTTAGCACAATTTATCTTTTTGCCAGTATAGAACTGCTTCATATTCATATTACTTGGTCTTCTTTAGAAATATTCCCTCACTCTCCAGCATATATTTTCACGCAGAAGTTTTCTAGTACAAATTGTGCATTTGCAGCTCTTAATACTTCACCAGTTTCTTCTAGCAAAACACACTAGAAAACTTGGGGATGAGAAACAGAGGTGTTTCAGTATGACATAACATTAACAGGAGACATACGTGTGGCTGCTAATCCATACTTAGATGCCATATCTAAACTGTACCCAAAAATTCGGGGCTGCAATGTATAAAGGGACTGGGTTTAGGAAGTTGCAGGATTCCATTCAACAGATCTATAATGGCATTTATACCATAATCAAGAAACATATGCACGTCCTCCTCACTATGGAAGTACCTTGATATAGATGTACTCTTTTATTTACCAATTGCTTGTTAACCTTATAGGTAGACCGGATGGAGTTGACCGGATGGAGCTAAGGACAACCAATCAAGTCAATCAATATAATGTACACATAAAATATTGTTATATAAAGTGCAGTTAATATACAGAACACACGATGACTCTAACAGGAGAAAGATTAGCTAATGGGCTTTTTATTCAATTCACAGTAGTTCAAAGACAGCACTGTTAAATCCCCAATGCAGAAAGACCAAAGTCTAATGGTCAAATATAGAAAACCTGGCAGCATATAAAGCCGAAACATAAAATACTGAACACATCACTGTGTAAAACATACCAGAACAATAGATGCCAACTACAACAGTCATCAAAATATAAAATGACAACATGAGGTTGTAATCTCTATCGGCTTTCCTACCCTTGGTCAGGTGTAAAATGGATAAGGTTGAAGCACAAGTGTGCTTACCTGAGATACAACTCACCAATCACTGTCTTTACATGCGAATCACTGCCAGTGCAGTTTGTATTAGTATGCAAGCAGTGAAAGGGTTAATGCAGATTACATATGCCATTCATAAAATATCCCAAATGGAAATTATGGGGATGTATAATGAAGCACACTGAGAAAACAAACACCATGAAGCCATAAGAAATTGAGCTGCAAACTGGTATGCAAAAGTAGTGATAGAAGATGAAAATATTGTATTTTACACAAAGTATAGAAAATGGGCTAAATGCAAATGCTGAAATTGCCGAAACACTGCCAAATAAGCAGTTAAAACTATGAACAAAGAAGACAAAACTTACAAAAATATCTTACTTTACAAAAACTGAAGAAAATTCCATAATGATGAACACCTCCAGCTGAATCATGGAAATGATAAAACTGAAAATGTGCATAAAGGTGCCATCATAGTTACAGAAACAACTACTGATGTCACATTTAGCCTCTTAACTGCTGGCATTTTCAGAAGGCCTGTCCACATAATGATTGTTTTGGGGCTATTTTAGCTCTTTCGTTTAAAAGCCTTTATCTCCAAAATGATTCAATGTTTATTCACAAAGCTTTTATGGAATGTTAAATGGTACAATTGTCTATAAAACACCACTATACTGCCTTCAAAGGAATCAAACGAGCAGATGCTTCTTGAATTTTTAATACAAATATTTTTTTACCTCAATATATACAAAAATGCGAAGATCATTTTTATACCAAAACACTCATTTTAAGTCTAAATGACTTTAATGTAACAGATTTGCATTTTGTATTTATTTTACTCTGAGAACTGAAAGCTACATATTTGTTTTCAGCTTACTGTTTGTAAGTTTCATTCGATTTATAAAAAAAAAAAAAAAAAACAGTTATGGCCTGAATTCCACCATAACTTGAAATGAGACTATTCGCTCTACTACTTCAAGATATTCTTATGAAATTTTTCATACAAAATCTTTTGATAATTCCACTTTCATTTTGTTTTTCACAGCCAAATATCTTTTATACAAACTAGGCAAGAGAATCTCAGACACTAGTATGCCTCACAGAGCATGTAAAATATTGATAGTTTGTTGTAGCACATAAAATGACAGAAAAAATGACGGTTATAGTTTATTTTATTTTTTATTTTACATTTGTTAACCGGGGGTGTCTGAGCCGAAAAGGCCCTTTTTCAGCAGAGGCCCGGGGAGAAAAGCTCCACAAAGAAAAATTACAGACACATTTAGTTATTTAGACATGATCAGTATACACACCAATTACAAGAGACACGTTTTTACAGTGGTATGCGGCACATAAACAGTTACAGTGGAGAGAACAAACAAAAAAATATTAATTTTAAAAATAAAGGTAATTAATAGATTTGTAGTGTACAGCTGACATTTGGAACATAGGTAGAATACATACATAGTACACAGGTACAGTACATACATTGTAGATTAGCCAGTGTTTGTGAGTAAGATTGAAAACTATTATCAAGTGCTTTAGATTTAGTATGTATATGTTATCCGCTTTCACTAGCCTGGGGAGCAATCATGGCACTGCCAACTTTGCTTGAGATGCTGCCTGATGAGGTCTTTTAAAGGAGGCTTTGGATGATGTGTTTAGAATGCTAGTAGGGACAGAGTTCCATTTTTTTAGCCACTGAACTACTACATAGTGCATCTCCAAAGCTATTGTAGCTGTTGGTGACTTCTAGTAGTAGTTTGCTTGATGATCTAAGAGGCCTTTTGGCTGAGTGATGTTGTACTAGGTTTTTGAGGGCAGGACACTTACTGGGGAGGTAATAGATAGAATGACAGAGGCATAGCTGATTGTAGGTTAGGAGGTTGGGCAGTTCAAGCCAGTGGAGCTGTCTCATAGCAGTACAGTGATGAGTTCTATATGAGCAATTTGCAGCAAAGCGGGCAATTCTGTTATAGCAGGCTTCCATTTTGCTTAGTTCAGTTTTGTTGAGATTAGTCAGAATGGGAGATGCATAGAGTAGGGTGGATAATAGTTGGGAGCGAACAATGGCTGATCTTGTGTTGTTGGTAAGAAATGGTTTGATACGGTAGAGTGACCCCAGTTTGGCATGTACTTTTTTAATAGTTAAGTTGAGATGACTATCAAATTTTAGGTGGGAGTCTATGGTAATTCCCAATAGCTTAGCATGTGCCACTGGAGCAATTGGAGTAGCATTTGTGGAGTAGATAGTGAATTGGCTGTTAGTGTTTTTGTTAGAACTGGTTATAATCATAAGTTGAGTTTTCTTTGGATTGAGGATAAGTTGGGATTTGGTAAGGTAGTTTTCAACGTCGGAGAATGCCAGTTGAGTTGTTTGAAGGAGGGTGGGAATGTTTGTGCAGCACAGATTAAGATAGTGTCATCTGCATACTGAATTATAGATGCATGCTGTGTGGAGGTATGGAGGTCATTTGTGAAGACTGTAAATAGTAGTGGTCCTAAGATAGAACCCTGTGGGACTCCTATAGTTATGGGCAGCTGAGGAGAGAGAGAAGTTTCCCATTTCACAGCTTGGTACCTGTCAGTTAAGTAGCTTTGGAACCAGGTAAGAGTGGAATTTGATAGATGATATTGGTTTAGTTTGTTTAGCAGGATTTGGTGTGAGACTGTGTCAAATGCTTTGGACATATCCAAAAAAAGAGTGGACACTTGTAGGCCTTCATTTTTGAGACGTTTACTGTGTCTGTGAAGCAGAGGAGGGGTGTAGTGGTACTATGGGCAGGTCTGAAACCATGCTGAGTAGGTGACAGGATGTTGCTGTCTAGGATATAGTTTAGCATCTGGGTATGGATGCATTTTTCTAGGATTTTGGCCAGGGGGGAGAGTAAAGCAATTGGTCTGTAGTTATTAAGTTCAGTGGCGGTCCCGCCTTTATGTATGGGTGTAAAAGGATATTTTCCAGAGTTTGGGCACATAGTTTTCAACAATTGATCTGTTTATGAGACTGGGATAGCAATAGCATCTGCTGTGAGTTTCAAGAAATAGCTAGGGAGTAGGTCGGCTGCTGTTGATGAGGTTTTTAGTTTGGAGAGCATGCTTTTGATTGAAGTGGTGGAAACTGTTTTGAGGGTAAAGCTTGTATTAGTGTTATTTGTGTTGGGGGGGGGGATAGTGAGGAAGGAACTGTCCTGTGATACTAAGGATAGAATTGAGTTCACAAAGTAGGAGTTGAATTGTGTTTCGATGGGAACTTTAGTGTCAGGGGTGGTTGGTTTGCGGGTAGCCTTCTGCGTGGATTTTAGTAGCTGGTTTACATTTTTCCAAAATGTTTGCGGGTTGTGTTGGTATTTAGTTTGTAATGCTGTGCAGTAGGATTTTTTTGTCCAGCCTAATGCATTTTTTTGCACGGTTGTGCAGTTCTTGGTACTTAGACTTTGTGTTTCTTTGTTTTTTGATAGTAAAGCCAGGCATTGTCTCTGGACTTGAAGATTTATTTGGTTTCTTTACTAAGCCAGGGGTTTGTAGAGGTTCTAACCTTGATTTTGCGCAATGAAGCGACTGTGTCTAGGTGTTGTAGAAATGTTTTGTTGAAATATGCTACAGCCTGGTCAAGTGGGAGGGTTTTTAGGGGTGTCCAGTCACAGTTACAGAGTAAAGTGTTGAGGACCCCAGGAGAGAATTTTTTTGTGTTTCTAGTGGAGATATAGTTAGTGGTTTTGCATATGCTTGTTCTACTACATATAAAAGTATATTATGTTGTGGTTACTTTAAGGTGTCTGGGAGACTGCCTGTGTGAGGGTACAATGTGGGGTTGTTAGTTAGGACCATACAAACACAGTTCATACAAACATACCAATAAAATAATTCTGTCAGTTTGAAAACATGCAAAACATTCTTTTTTGGAATAAATTTATCATGATCCTCCGATACAAAATACATATTTTTCATCTTTTGCAATGCAGCTTAATGCACATGAGTCTAAACTTGGGGGGGGGGGCAGGTAGGGGACCATAGGTCCAATAACAAAACAATACTATATTCAGGAGAAATTAATATGATGACTTTTACTTGGGATATTTCAGTAAAAATATTTAGGTCATTACTGTACTCAGCATACTGAGCAGAAGTTCAACACAAAATCCATTGCAATGAAATTAATATAACACAAAATGTCCGACTGGCAGTAAAGGCACATGAACTAAAGCCAAGGGTCCCGTCTTTGAAAGACCATGTCTTTGTCACTCTGACATTTCAATACATATCTTTCAGCTAATAACAGCAGGGTATTCTGCTATAAAACACATATATGGAACATGTCATACTTTACAGCTTCCAGTCCAACACTCTTCTGAATTTAACTCCTCAGTTTTAGCATCTTGAAGGCATGGTACTATACCCATGATATATTTCAAATAAAGAAAAAAAAAGTGTGTGTATATATATATATATATATATATATATATATATATATATATATATATATATATATTATATATTATTTACACACACACACACACACACACACACACACACACACACACACACACACACACACACACACACACACACACACACACACACACATATTAGGTCTACTTTGATTCACTGAAAACTCATTTCACTGAATCACATTTCACTGAATGTTAAGTACTGTTGGGCAAATAAAAAATGTATATGCCCTTTTCCCCACTGTAGTGAGATCCTGGAGTTAGTATATATAGTTGGGGGGGGGTCAGGGGGGCATAGACCTCCCACACTTGAGTGTGTGGGGGGTGTAGCCTCCCCGCCTACTTTTGGTTTTATATTGTTAGCTTTCAGTTAAATGAGATTCATAAATATAAAAGCTCCCTCCCCCCAGCTACACCAAAGTTGATCATAACAAAACTAAATCAATATGTGTGTATGTATATATATATATATATATATATATATATATATATATATATGTGTGTGTGTGTGTGTGTGTATATATATATATATATATATATATATATATATATATATATAATCTATATCAATATTGCGGGAGCAGTTATCACAGTTGCCACTACCACAATTTAAAATAAAAAAGCACATAGCTGCAAATGTAAAACTGTCCATGAAGACCCACATTTGTATGATTTCTGGCAGTCTCTAGTAATATGACTTGACTAGACATTGCCAGAAAAGGCACTTAGACTGCACAGTTCTCTATAGTCCTCCTAGTGATATTAATATGTCACTAGAGATTGCAGACTCAGAAAGCACTGATTGGTTGTGGAGCTTAGACTGCATATATAGGATATGGGTTGGCTAATCCAATGCTATTACAATGATCAGAGAAAAAAAAATAATAAAAATCTTTGGCCTTTTTTACTATGCACTTCCTCAGTGTAATGCCACTTACATGAAAGACGCCATTTGTTTTCTAAAATGAGTATTTTATCAAGAAATGTGTGTAACATTTATTTCATCTGTTTCTCTTCATAAGAATATTTACTTTATGGATTACCATCCCATTTCCATGTAAACTATACAGTATTAAATACTGCATATTTTTTAAACTTTAAGACCACCCAGTCATTTATAAATAAAATGTAGTACTTGTCAAAGAAGTACTTCCTTAGTTAACTAAGGTTCTTGTCCTTCCTTTTGACAGAAAAAAATAACTGACTTTTTCAGGAAAGTGTAATGAGTTAATGATGTAAACGGCAACAATCGAATTGATTCCTGATGCTGACAACAATTATGAAAATCCTCCATTTATGCTTGTTTTTAATCCCTCTGCTGTACCCCTGCTACCCTCTAATTTCTAACTTCACTCTAATTTTAAATTTCACAAAAGAATGTATAATATGCAATATGCCTAACTGTATAATATGTAAACATGCTAGAAACTTTTAAGATATTTTGACATCTACTTTGTATCTAAGCTGTATATTTTATCTTTACTAATAGAATCAAACTGTACTAAATACTTGTGTTATTGGAGCTTTTCTCCCTGGGCGTCTGCTGAAAATGGATTCCTGACCCAGTCAGACTTTTCCCGGTCAATAAATACATAAATATATTTTCAGATGTGACCCACGGTGGTATTTATATTACTAAGGGAAATTTGAGCAGGGCACTGGGAAACTCTCCTAATCACCATCAGTATTCATGGTGTTGTCATATGCGAGTATGTGTGCACGTCACATTCCTAGTGTGGAGGTTGCCAGGAGGATCATGTGCAAGATGGAAAATCAACTGAAGGGAGCAGAAGTAAATGTCAGCTCAAAAAAAGAAAATGTAGCAAATGCTGTGGATTCAGAAGAAGCTTTTTAGCAAGAGTTGCTTGAATGCACAGTTGTAACTCTTCAATCAGGAGGGTTCTGGGATGATTTACTTCAGAACTTAATTAACTAGAGTGAATCAGAGAATGAAGTATCCTGTGGGGACATCACAGTAAAGATAAATGAGGAGGATGTAGAAGCAACATTGGAAGGAGGCAGTGGAAAAAGCAAAGAAAAGTAAGCAGAGACAGTAGCAACCACACAAGACAGAAAAAGAGAAAAGAAAAGTTAGGACAGTATAAAAAGAAAATTTGTAGTAGGAATACAAAGTATAATAAGCCTGGAGTTGAACAGATACAAGGTATGGGACAATCTAATTTTACCTTTGGGCCTGAAAACACAAGCGGTAAGAGCATTTATTTTGATTAATAGACAAGGTATGGAGAAGTTTCAATGTGAATATGACAAAATAATAATCCATGGAATGAATAATGCTGTAAAAACATATTTTCGGGAAACTAAAAATGTTTTCCATATAGAATTTTGAACTGAACTTTAAAAGAACATTTAAAAATATATGTAAAGAAATAATAGACATTTCAAAAGTTTATGAAAACAGGGGTTTATGAACTGGGACATGGAAATGCAATGTCATTTGAAAAAGGTAAACGGAAATAATTGTACATATTCCAAGTCTTATAAATATAGATGGTAACAGGGGGTGTAGTAAAATATTAGGGATACCCAAAGACATGCTTTTTTCTGTGGAAGACAAGGACACTTAGTATATTGTGAAAATAATGAACATGAGGAATTAGAAATAGAATCAGAAGTTAGTGATGAAGAAGATATAACTTGCAAAATGGTAAGATGGAAAAAGAATTCAATTGGTTAAATAAGTAATAGAAAAAGTAAACAAAGTCAATATAACAGAAAAGAAAAAGGGGAATGGATAACACTTTTTTAAAAAAACTAGTATAAGAATAAGAGGATCTCTCTTAAATTAAGAAATAGGAAAAGGACTAACTTAAGAATCATTTCAGTGAACTTAGTATGGAACGTATTACAAAAAGGATAGCAATTTTAGAATGATAT